>NC_053025.1:579395551-579606390 GCF_003073215.2 Triticum urartu | reverse complement strand
AGGGACATGTTGGTGTCTGTTATTCACACATGTATTACGATTTCCGGATAACACAATTATAGCATGAATAAAGACAATTATCATGAACAAGGAAATATAATAATAATGCTTTTATTATTGCCTCTAGGGCATATTTCCAACAGTCTCCCACTTGCACTAGAGTCAATAATCTAGTTACATTGTGATGAATCGAACACCCATGGAATTCTGGTGTTGATCATGTTTTGCCCTAGGGAGAGGTTTAGTCAACGGATTTGCTATATTCAGGTCCGTATGTACTTTACAAATCTCTATGTCTCCATCTTGAACATTTTCACGAATGGAGTTGAAGCGACGCTTGATGTGCCTTGTCTTCTTGTGAAACCTGGGCTCTTTGGCAAGTGCAATAGCTCCAGTGTTGTCACAAAAGAGTTTGATTGGCCCCGACGCATTGGGTATAACTCCTAGGTCGGTGATGAACTCCTTCACCCATATTGCTTCATGTGCTGCCTCCGAGGCTGCCATGTACTCCGCTTCACATGTAGATCCCGCCACGACGCTTTGCTTGCAGCTGCACCAGCTCACTACCCCACCATTCAAAATATACACGTATCCGGTTTGTGACTTAGAGTCATCCAGATCTGTGTCGAAGCTAGCATCGACGTAACCCTTTACGACGAGCTCTTCGTCACCTCCATAAACGAGAAACATTTCCTTAGTCCTTTTCAGGTACTTCAGGATATTCTTGACCGCTGTCCAGTGTTCCTTGCCGGGATTACTTTGGTACCTTCCTACCAAACTTATGGCAAGGTTTACATCAGGTCTGGTACACAGCATGGCATACATAATAGAACCTATGGCTGATGCATAGGGGATGACGCTCATCTCTTCTATATCTTCTGCCGTGGTCGGGCATTGAGCTGAGCTCAATTTCATACCTTGTAACACAGGCAAGAACCCCTTCTTGGATTGATCCATATTGAACTTCTTCAATATCTTATCAAGGTATGTGCTTTGTGAAAGACCTATGAGGCGTCTCGATCTATCTCTATAGATTTTGATGCCTAATATGTAAGCAGCTTCTCCAAGGTCCTTCATTGAAAAACTCTTATTCAAGTAGGCCTTGATGCTGTCCAAGAGTTCTATATCATTTCCCATCAAAAGTATGTCATCTACATATAGTATGAGAAATGCTACAGAGCTCCCACTCACTTTCTTGTAAACGCAGGCTTCTCCATAAGTCTGCGTAAACCCAAACGCTTTGATCATCTCATCAAAGTGAATGTTCCAACTCCGAGATGCTTGCACCAGCCCATAAATCGAGCGTTGGAGCTTGCACACCTTGTCAGCATTCTTAGGATCGACAAAACCTTCCGGCTGTATCATATACAATTCTTCCTTAAGGAAACCATTAAGGAATGCCGTTTTGACGTCCATTTGCCATATTTCATAATCGTAGAATGCGGCAATTGCTAACATGATTCGGACGGACTTTAGCTTCGCTACCGGTGAGAAAGTCTCATCGTAGTCAATTCCTTGAACTTGTCGATAACCCTTAGCGACAAGCCGAGCTTTATAGATGGTCACATTACCATCCGCGTCTGTCTTCTTCTTGAAGATCCATTTATTTTCTATGGCTCGCCGTTCAACGGGCAAGTCAGTCAAAGTCCATACTTCGTTTTCATACATGGATCCTATCTCGGATTTCATGGCTTCTAGCCATTTGTCGGAATCCGGGCCTGCCATCGCTTCTTCATAGTTCAAAGGTTCACTGTTGTCTAACAACATGATTTCCAAGACAGGGTTGCCGTACCACTCTGGTGCGGAACGTGTCCTTGTGGACCTTCGAATTTCAGTAGGAGCTTGATCAGAAGTATCTTGATCATTATCATTAACTTCCTCTCTAGTCGGTGCAGGCGCCTCAGGAACATTTTCTTGAGTTGCACCATTTTCCGGTTCAAGAGGTAATACTTCATCAAGTTATACTTTCCTCCCACTTACTTCTTTCGAGAGAAACTCTTTCTCCAGAAAGGATCCATTCTTGGCAACAAAGATCTTTCCTTCGGATCTGAGGTAGAAGGTATACCCATAAGTTTCTTTAGGGTATCCTATGAAGACGCATTTTTTCGACTTGGGTTCGAGCTTTTCAGGTTGAAGTTTCTTGACATAAGCATCGCATCCCCAAACTTTTAGAAACGACAGCTTAGGTTTCTTCCCAAACCATAATTCATACGGTGTTGTCTCAACGGATTTCGACGGAGCCCTATTTAAAGTGAATGCGGCAGTCTCTAAAGCATAGCCCCAAAAAGATAGCGGTAAATCGGCAAGAGACATCATAGATTGCACCATATCTAATAGAGTGCGATTATGACGTTCGGACACACCGTTACGCTGAGGTGTTCCAGGCGGCGTGAGTTGTGAAACTATTCCACATTTTCTTAAGTGTGCACCAAATTCGTGACTTAAGTATTCTCCTCCACGATCTGATCGTAGAAACTTGATTTTCTTGTCACGTTGATTCTCAACCTCACTCTGAAATTCCTTGAACTTTTCAAAGGTTTCAGACTTGTGTTTCATTAAGTAGATATACCCATATCTACTCAAGTCATCAGTGAGGGTGAGAACATAACGATAGCCACCGCGAGCCTCAACACTCATTGGACCGCACACATCAGTATGTATGATTTCCAATAAGTTGGTTGCTCGCTCCATTGTTCCTGAGAACGGAGTCTTGGTCATTTTACCCATAAGGCATGGTTCACACGTGTCAAATGATTCATAATCAAGAGACTCTAAAAGTCCATCTGCATGGAGCTTCTTCATGCGTTTGACACCTATGTGACCAAGGCGGCAGTGCCACAAGTATGTGGGACTATCATTATCAACCTTACATCTTTTGGTACTCACATTATGAACATGTGTAGTAATACGCTCGAGATTCATTAAGAATAAACCATTTACCATAGGAGCATGACCATAAAACATATCTCTCATATAAATGGAACAACCATTATTCTCAGATTTAAATGAGTAGCCATCTCGAATTAAACGAGATCCCGATACAATGTTCATGCTCAAAGCTGGCACTAAATAACAATTATTAAGGTTCAAAACTAATCCCGTAGGTAAATGCAGAGGCAGCGTGCCGACGACGATCACATCGACCTTGGAACCATTCCCGACGCGCATCGTCACCTCGTCCTTCGCCAGTCTCCGTTTATTCCGCAGCTCCTGCTGTGAGTTACAAATGTGAGCAACGGCACCGGTATCAAATACCCAGGAGTCACTACGAGTACTGGTAAGGTACACATCAATTACATGTATATCAAATATACCTTTGGCGTTGCCGGCCTTGTTGTCCGCTAAGTATTTGGGGCAGTTCCGTTTCCAGTGACCCTTCCCTTTGCAATAAAAGCACTCCGTCTCAGGCTTGGGTCCATTCTTTGGCTTCTTCCCGGCAGCTTGCTTGCCGGGCGCGGCAACCTCCTTGCCGTCCTTCTTGAAGTTCTTTTTACCCTTGCCTTTCTTGAACTTAGTGGTTTTATTGACCATCAACACTTGATGTTCCTTCTTGACTTCTACCTCCGCTGACTTCAGCATTGAGAACAACTCAGGAATGGTCTTTTGCATTCCCTGCATGTTGAAGTTCATCACAAAGCTCTTGTAGCTTGGTGGAAGCGACTGGAGGATTCTGTCAATGACCGCATCATCCAGGAGATTAACTCCCAGCTGAGACAAGCGGTTATGTAACCCAGACATAGTGAGTATGTGCTCACTGACAGAACTATTTTCCTCCATCTTACAGCTGAAGAACTTATCGGAGACTTCATATCTCTCGATCCGGGCATGAGCTTGAAAAACCATTTTCAGCTCTTCGAACATCTCATATGCTCCATGTCTCTCAAAACGCTTCTGGAGCCCCGGCTCTAAGCTGTAAAGCATGCCGCACTGAACGAGGGAGTAGTCGTCAACACGTGTCTGCCAAGCGTTCATAACGTCTTGGTTCTGTGGGACGGGTGGATCACCTAGCGGTGCTTGTAGGACATAATCTTTCTTGGCAGCTATGAGGATGATCCTCAGGTTCCGGACCCAGTCCGTATAGTTGCTGCCATCGTCTTTCAGCTTGGTTGTCTCTAGGAACGCGTTGAAATTGAATACAACGTTGGCCATTTGATCTACAGGACATATTGTAAAGATTTTAGACTAAGTTCATGATAATTAAGTTCATCTAATCAAATTATTAATGAACTCCCACTCAGATTAGACATACCTCTAGTCATCCAAGTGTTACACGATCCAAGTCAACTAATCCGTGTCCGATTAACACGTGAGACGGACTAGTCATCGTCGGTGAACATCTCCATGTTGATCGTATCTTCCATACGACTCGTGTTCGACCTTTCGGTCTCTGTGTTCCGAGGCCATGTCTTCACATGCTTAGGCTCGTCAAGTTAACCCTAAGTGTTTTTGCATGTGTAAAACTTCTTACACCCGTTGTATGTGAACGAAAGGATCTATCACACCCGATTAACACGTGGTGCTTCGAAGCGACGAACTGTAGCAACGGTGCACAGTTAGGGGAGAACACTTCTTGATATTGTTATGAGGGATCATCTTATTTACTACCGTCGTTCTAAGTAAACAAGATGCAAAAACATGATAAACATCACATGCAATCAAATAATAAACGTGACATGATATGGCCAATATCACATAGCTCCTTTGATCTCCATCTTGGGGCTCCATGATCATCCTTGTAGATCGTCATACTCATCGACATATAAGTCGTGATTCCTTGTACAAGAACATGATCAATCTCATACATCACATATATCATTCATCACATCCTTTTGGCCATATCACATCACATAGCATACCCTGCAAAAACAAGTTAGACGTCCTCTAATTGTTGTTTGCATGTTTTACGTGGCTGCTATGGGTTTCTAGCAAGAACGTTTCTTACCTACGCAATGACCACAACGTGATATGCCAATTGCTATTTACCCTTCATAAGGACCCTTTTCATCGAATCCGATCCGACTAAAGTAGGAGAGACAGACACCCGCTAGCCACCTTCTGCAACTAGTGCATGTCAGTCGGTGGAACCTGTCTCACGTAAAAGTACGTGAAAGGTCGGTCCGGGCCGCTTCATCCCACGATGCCGCCGAATCAAGATAATACTAGTAACGGCAAGTATATTGAACAAAATCAACGCCCACAACTACTTTGTGTTCTACTCGTGCAAGAGAACTACGCATAGACCTAGCTCATGATGCCACTGTTGGGGAACGTTGCAGAAAACAAAAATTTTCCTACTCGTTTCACCAAGATCCATCTAGGAGTTCATCTAGCAACGAGTGATTAGATGCATCTACGTACCTTGTAGATCGCGAGCGGAAGCGTTCAAAGAACGGGGATGATGTAGTCGAACACGACGTGATTCAAATCACCGATGATCTTAGCACCGAACGGACGGTGCCTCCGCATTCAACACACGTACGGAACGGATGACGTCTCCTCCTTTCTTGATCCAGCTAGGGGGGAAGAGAGGTTGATGAAGATCCAGCAGCACGACGGCGTGGTGGTGGATGCAGGGCGTCACAGTAGCAGGGCTTCGCCTATACTACGAGAGAGAGACGTAACGGGGAGAGAGGAAGCACCAAAGGCTGAGGTATGAAATCTCTCCTCTCCCCCAATATATATAGGAGGGCCAAGGGGGGTGGTGAGCATCCTAGGAGATCCAATCTCCTAGGTGCGGCGGCCAGGGGAGGGTTTCCCTCCCCCCCAAGGCACCTCGGGGTGCCTTCCACCACTTGGACTCCCTCCGTGGTGGAAACCCTAGGCGCATGGGCCTAGTAGGGCTGGTGCCCTTGGCCCATATAGGCCAAGGCGCACCCCCTACAGCCCATGTGGCCCCCCGGGACAGGTGGCCCCACCCGGTGGGCCCCCGGGACCCCTCCGGTGGTCCCGGTACAATACCGATAACCCCGAAACTTGTCCCGATGGCCGAAACAGCACTTCCTATATATAATTCTTTATCTCCGGACCATTCCGGAACTCCTCGTGACGTCCGGGATCTCATCCGGGACTCCGAACAATTCGGGTTACGCATACTATACATATCTATAACCCTAGCGTCACCGAACCTTAAGTGTGTAGACCCTACGGGTTCGGGAGACAGCAGACAGAGAGCTCTCCGGTCAATAACCAACAGCGGGATCTGGATACCCATGTTGGCTCCCACATGCTCCTCGATGATCTCATCGGATGAACCACGATGTAGAGGATTCAAGCAACCCCGTATACAATTCCCTTTGTCAATCGGTATGTTACTTGCCCGAGACTTCGATCGTCGGTATCCCAATACCTCGTTCAATCTCGTTACCGGCAAGTCACTTTACTCGTACCGTAATGCATGATCCCGTGACAACACTTGGTCACATTGAGCTCATTATGATGATGCATTACCGAGTGGGCCCAGAGATACCTCTCCGTCATACGGAGTGACAAATCCCAGTCTCAATCCGTGTCAACCCAACAGACACTTTCGGAGATACCTGTAGTATACCTTTATAGTCACCCAGTTACGTTGTGACGTTTGTACACCCAAAGCACTCCTACGGTATCCGGGAGTTACACGATCTCATGGTCAAAGGAAAAGATACTTGACATTGGAAACTCTAGCAAACGAACTACACGATCTTTGTACTATGCTTAGGATTGGGTCTTGTCCATCACATCATTCTCCTAATGATGTGATCCCGTTATCAATGACATCCAATGTCCATAGCCAGGAAATCATGACTATCTGTTGATCAACGAGCTAGTCAACTAGAGGCTTACTAGGGACATATTATGGTCTATGTATTCACACGTGTATTACGATTTCCGGATAATACAGTTATAGCATGAATAAAGACAATTATCATGAACAAAGAAATATAATAATAATGCTTTTATTATTGCCTCTAGGGCATATTTCCAACAGAGATCGTGTAACTCCCGGATACCGTAGGAGTGCTTTGGGTGTATCAAACGTCACAACGTAACTGGGTGACTATAAAGGTAGACTACGGGTATCTCCGAAAGTGTCTGTTGGGTGACATGGATCAAGACTGGGATTTGTCACTCCGTATGACGGAGAGGTATCACTGGGCCCACTCGGTAATGCATCATCATAATGAGCTCAAAGTGACCAAGTGTCTGGTCACGGGATCATGCATTACGGTACGAGTAAAGTGACTTGCCGGTAACGAGATTGAACGAGGTATTGGGATACCGACGATCGAATCTCGGGCAAGTAACATATCGATTGACAAAGGGAATTGCATACGGGGTTGATTGAATCCTTGACATCGTGGTTCATCCGATGAGATCATCGTGGAGCATGTGGGAGCCAACATGGGTATCCAGATCCCGCTGTTGGTTATTGACCGGAGAGTCGTCTCGGTCATGTCTGCTTGCCTCCCGAACTCGTAGGGTCTACACACTTAAGGTTCGGTGACGCTAGGGTTGTGAAGATATGTATATGCAGTGACCCGAATGTTGTTCGGAGTCCCGGATGAGATCCCGTACGTCACGAGGAGTTTCGGAATGGTCCGGAGGTAAAGAATTATATATAGGAAGTGTTGTTTCGGCCATCGGGACAAGTTTCGGGGTCACCGGTATTGTACCGGGACCACCGGAAGGGTCCCGGGGGTCCACCGGGTGGGGCCACCTATCCCGGGGGGGCCCATGGGCTGAAGTGGGAGGGAACCCAGCCCATAGTGGGCTGGGGAGCCAACCCCCAAGGGCCCATGCGGCTAGGGTTGGGGGGGAAACCCTAGAGGGGGCGCCCCCTTGCTTGGGGGGCAAGCCCACCACCCTAGGCCGCCCCCCCCCTAGTAGATCCATCTACTAGGGCCGGCGCCCCCCCCCATGGCACCCCTATATATAGTGGGGGAGAGGAGGGACTTCACACCGAGCCCCTGGCGCCTCCCTCTCTCCCCATTACGTCTCTCTTCCTCGTAGTATAGGCGAAGCCCTGCTACTGTGACGCCCTGCATCCACCACCACGCCGTCGTGCTGCTGGATCTTCGTCAACCTCTCCTTCCCCTTGCTGGATCAAGAAGGAGGAGACGTCTCCCGTCCCGTACGTGTGTTGAACGCGGAGGTGCCCTCCGTTCGGCGCTTGGTCATCGGTGATTTGGATCACGTCGTGTTCGACTACATCATCACCGTTCTTTTGAACGCTTCCATGCGCGATCTACAAAGGTATGTAGATGCATCCAATGACTCGTTGCTAGATGAACTCCTAGATGATCTTGGTGAAACGAGTAGGAAATTTTTTGTTTTCTGCAATGTTCCCCAACAATATGTGGATGACATATTACTGATTGGAAATGATATAGAATTTCTGGATAACATAAAGGGATATTTGAATAAGAGTTTTTCAATGAAAGACCTCAGTGAAGCTGCTTACATATTAGGCATAAAGATCTATAGAGATAGATCAAGACGCTTAATTGGACTTTCACAAAGCACATACCTTGACAAGATTTTGAAGAAGTTCAAAATGGATCAAGCAAAGAAAGGGTTCTTGCCTGTGTTACAAGGTGTGAAGTTGAGTCAGACTCAATGCCCGACCACTGCAGAAGATAGAGAGAAAATGAAAGATGTTCCCTATGCGTCAGCCATAGACTCTATCATGTATGCAATGCTGTGTACCAGACCTGATGTGTGCCTTGCTATAAGTCTAGCAGGGAGGTACCAAAGTAATCCAGGAGTGGATCACTGGACAGCTGTCAAGAACATCCTGAAGTACCTGAAAAGGACTAAGGATATGTTTCTCGTATATGGAGGTGACAAAGAGATCATCGTAAACGGTTACGTTGATGGAAGCTTTGACACTGATCCGGACGATTCTAAATCGCAAACCGGATACGTGTTTACATTAAACGGTGGAGCTGTCAGTTGGTGCAGTTCTAAATAGAGCGTCGTGGCGGGATCTACGTGTGAAGCGGAATACATAGCTGCTTCGGAAGCAGCGAATGAAGGAGTCTGGATGAAGGAGTTCATATCCGATCTAGGTGTCATACCTAGTGCATCGGGTCCAATGAAAATCTTTTGTGACAATACTGGTGCAATTGCCTTGGCAAAGGAATCCAGATTTCACAAAAGGACCAAGCACATCAAGAGACGCTTCAATTCCATCCGGGATCTAGTCCAGGTGGGAGACATAGAGATTTGCAAGATACATACGGATCTGAATGTTGCAGACCCGTTGACTAAGCCTCTTCCGCGAGCAAAACATGATCAGCACCAAGGCTCCATGGGTGTTAGAATCATTACAGTGTAATCTAGATTATTGACTCTAGTGCAAGTGGGAGACTGAAGGAAATATGCCCTAGAGGCAATAATAAAGTTATTATTTATTTCCTTATATATCATGATAAAAGTTTATTATTCATGCTAGAATTGTATTAACCGGAAACATAATACATGTGACAAACAGAGTGTCACTAGTATGCCTCTACTAGACTAGCTTGTTAATCAAAGATGATTATGTTTCCTAACCATGGACAAAGAGTTGTCATTTGATTAACAGGATCACATCATTAGATGAATGATCTGATTGACATGACCCATTCCTTTAGCTTAGCACCCGATCGTTTAGTATGTTGCTATTGCTTTCTTCATAACTTATACATGTTCCTATGACTATGAGATTATGCAACTCCCGTTTGCCGGAGGAACACTTTGTGTGCTACCAAACGTCACAACGTAACTGGGTGATTATAAAGGAGCACTACAGGTGTCTCCAAAGGTACATGTTGGGTTGGCGTATTTCAAGATTAGGATTTGTCACTCCGATTGTCGGAGAGGTATCTCTGGGCCCTCTCGGTAATGCACATCACTTAAGCCTTGCAAGCATTGCAACTAATGAGTTAGTTGCGGGATTATGTATTACAGAACGAGTAAAGAGACTTGCCGGTAACAAGATTGAACTAGGTATGGGATACCGACGATCGAATCTCGGGCAAGTAACATACCGATAACAAAGGGAACAACGTATGTTGTTATGTGGTCTGACCGATAAAAGATCTTCGTAGAATATGTAGGAGCCAATATGAGCATCCAGGTTCCGCTATTGGTTATTGACCGGAGACGTGTCTCGGTCATGTCTACATTATTCTCGAACCCGTAGGGTCCGCACGCTTAAGGTTACGATGACAGTTATATTATGAGTTTATGCATTTTGATGTACCGAAGGTTGTTCGGAGTCCCGGATGTGATCACGGACATGACGAGGAGTCTCGAAATGGTCGAGACATAAAGATTGATATATTGGAAGCCTATGTTTGGATATCGGAAGTGTTTCGGGTGAAATCGGGATTTTACCGGAGTAGCGGGAGGTTACCGGAACCCCCCGGGAGGTATATGGGCCTTGGTGGAAGAGAGGAGAGGTGGCCAGAGATGGGCCGCGCGCCCCTCCCCCCTTGGTCCGAATTGGACAAGGAGAGGGGGCCGGCCCCCCTTCCTCCTCTCTCTCCTCTTTCCCCCCCTCCACGAATCCTATTCCAACTAGGAAAGGGGGGGAGTCCTACTCCCAGAGGGAGTAGGACTCCTCCTGGCGCGCCTCTCTTGGCCGGCCGGCCCCCCTCCCTTGAACCTTTATATACGGAGGCAGGGGCACCCCCTAGAGACACAAGTTGATCCACGTGATCATATTCTTAGCCGTGTGCGGTGCCCCCTTCCACCATAGTCCTCGATAATATTGTAGCGGTGCTTAGGCGAAGCCCTGCGACGGTAGTACATCAAGATCGTCACCACGCCGTCGTGCTGACGGAACTCTTCCCCGACACTTTGCTGGATCGGAGTCCGGGGATCGTCATCGAGCTGAACGTGTGCTAGAACTCGGAGGTGCCGTAGTTTCGGTGCTTGATCGGTCGGGCCGTGGAGACGTACGACTACATCAACCAAACGCTTCCGTTGTCGATCTACAAGGGTACGTAGATCATACTCTCCCCTCTCGTTGCTATGCATCACCATGATCTTGCGTGCGCGTAGGATTTTTTTTGAAATTACTACGTTCCCCAACATTGTCAAGGTAGTGGTCAGTACTACATGCTTGTTGTCGTTTAATATTGGTTGATTTCTCAAATATATTCTATGCATGTCTTGTTTTCTGGTCTGATAATGCTTACCAAAGGTTTTTATTATTTTGCTGCTGTGATTGTTTTTTGAGCTCTTTCTTTTTCATTTCCTACTATCCTTATGCTAATTATTTTAAATTGTTATGCTGTGTGTAATAGGATTAGATCTTGGATTTGCTAGGGGATTTTGGGAGTTTCTTAGCCAGCTTGGTGACTCCATATTTTTCACTATTTCAGCAGGTCTTTGGTAAGCATTAAACTTTTAGCATTACATTTTTTATCTTATGTGTACATCTGTTTGCTTCCAATTGCTATACATGTATTGTTGTTGCTAAAAAACTCATATTAAGTATGATATGTTGAGGTTAAATAAGCAAATAGCTGATCTATTCCATTTTCAACACAGAATTTGTTAAATGGCAGATCGTGCATGGATGTATAATGGTTGGCAGTATGGTCAAATTCCCTCTAACCTATGGCTTGAACAAACCAACCGATTTCTAGAGCATGCATTCTCTTTTCCAGGCGTAGCCGAAGGTGGTAAAATCAAGTGTCCATGTGCCAAGTGTCGTAATTATAATAAGCGCAGTAGGGATGAGGTAGAGAAACACTTGTATAAATATGGGTTCAGGGAAAACTATGAAACATGGATAGAACATGGTGAGAAGTATGTTCCTAGCCAAGAGGGCTCTTCCTCTGCCACAAACTATGCGAGGCATGATGAAATTGACCGAGTGGACAATATGTTAGTTGACCTAGGTGGCAACTATCCTCCACCGATTGATGAAGAACCAACCTCCTCTGCCAAGGCTTTCTATAGGATGGTTAGTAGTGCTGATGAAATTGTCCATGAGAAACACACTCGCGTCTTTCTGCAGTAGCTTGTTTGCTAGCACTGAAATCTCAGTACAATATGTCAATTGCAGAATATGATGATGTGTTACAAATCATCCATGAACTTATGCCTCCGGGTGCTAACTTGTCCAAGGACTTCTACCAATCTAAGAAACTCTTAGAAGGCCTTGGTATGCCTTATGTCAAGATTGATGTGTGTAAAAATAATTGCATGTTGTACTATAAAGATAATGAGCATAAAGACAAGTGTGACATCTGCGGTACATCTCGCTATGAGGAAGGCCAGAATAAAGTCCCACATAAAGTGTTGAGATATCTCCCTCTTAAAGATAGATTACAGAGGTTGTATGCTCACGAGGAAACAACAAAACATATGCAGTCACATAGTCGTTCCAATTCTGGTAAGATGGTCCACCCTATCGATGGTGAAGCTTGGCAAGGGTTTGACAAGGACTTCCCAGAATTTGCAGAAGATCGTAGAAATGTCCGTCTTGTCATAGCCGGTGATGGTTTTACACCATACAAGTTGAATGTTGCTCCATATACTTGCTGGCCTATTTTTGTAGCTCCATTAAACCTTCCACCGGGTATTCTCTTGAAACCAGAGTATATATTCCTTAGCCTTGTTATCCCTGGTCCTGAACATCCTGGAAAAAATTTGAGTGTCCTAATGCAACCTTTAGCTGATGAACTGATGCAATTGTGGACAGGGGTTGAAACATGGGATGCTTATCACAAGGTAAACTTTCCAATGAAAGCGGCATTTCTATGGCCAGTCCACGACTTTCCTGCCTTTGGTATGTTCGCTGGGTGGAGCACCCATGGCAAGCTAGCATGCCCCGAATGCATGAGTGATTCCAAAGCATTTACTCTTCAATACGGGCGGAAGCCTTGCTGGTTTGATTGTCATAAGCGCTTTCTACCTCCAGATCATGAATTCAGATTCCAGGCCAATTCGTTTATAAAGGATACAATAGTGTTAGAAGGGCCTCCAAGGCATTTAACAGGAGAGGAAGTGGAATCTCACATGTACACACATGTGAATGACACCTTCAATTACAATAAATTGCACAATTGGACTCACATAAGCTGCTTTTGGCAACTTCCATACTTCAAAAAGTTGAAGATCCGACACAACATCGATGTGATGCACAATGAAAAAAATGTAGCTGAAGCTATATTTAACACATGCTTTGACATTCCTGATAAAACTAAAGATAATGTGAAGGCAAGAAAAGATCTAGCTGAAATTTGCAACCGTCCTTCGATGCACTTGAAATTGAAAGACAATGGGAAGTGGGAGAAGCCAAGAGAACCTTTTTTCATCGATAAGAAGGATGTGATAACCATTCTGAAATGGTTCCAAGAGCTGAAGTTCCCTGATGGGTATGCATCAAGCTTTAGACGGGGAGTTAGCCTACTACACAGAAAGATTTTTGGCCTCAAAAGTCATGATTACCATATCTTCATGGAACGCCTACTTCTTGTTGCATTTCGTGGCTTCCTTCCAGAGGACATATGGAAGTGTCTAGCAGAGCTAAGTTATTTCTATAGGCAGCTATGTGCAAAAGAACTTATCAAGGATACCATACGTTCACTTGAGGAGAATGTTGTTGTTCTTGTATGCAAATTGGAGAAGATATTCCCTCCTGGTTTCTTCAATCCCATGCAACATTTAATCATACATCTTCCATACCAAGCTCGGCTAGGAGGTCCTGTATTAGCTCGATGGATGTACATCTATAAAAGGTAACATCCATTTTCCTTATGAAGCTCGATTGATAAAACGTTGAGTCCTGATTTTTTCTCATAATTACTTTATCTGCACTAACAGATGTATAGGGAAACTTAAATCAAAAGTACGCAATAAGGCTCGAGTTTAAGGTTCCATTGTTGAGGCTTATCTAGTTGAGGAGGCAACCAATTTTCTCTCCTTGTATTTCAAACACAATGCCCGGTCAGTTAGGAACAAGGTGCCTTGCTATGATGACGGCGCCTCTACATTTGTAGCCAAATGCAACCTTGGCATATTTCAATTCCCTGGTCGATGCATGAGTCCTCAAGGAACTTATAAGCTCTCAACAGAAGAGTATAAGGCTGCATTCTTGTACATATTGACAAACATCCCGGAGATGGAGGATTTGTTCGAGTATGTTTTTTCTTTAACTTTTTTATCCATTTAGTAACATCTATGACACAAACTGAACAAACTTTATTATTTAGAGAGTTTGATAAGGAACAATGGAGGAGCCGAGTTGTGCCTACAGAGAAGCAACGTCGTGAGTTAAGATTAAAAGGCTGGAAAGCAGGCCGTTCTAGAAATCATGGTCCTAACTTTTTTGACTGGTTTAAAACTAAAGTAAGGCTCTTGACCACTTGAAACTATATGTAATGCAATTCTGAACTCAACTCAAACTAATATGAGTAACTATATCTTGCAGTGCACGAAGTCATCTAGCATTCACAATGCCTTACGTGAAATGTCATATGGCTTTCGTACACGAGTTAAAACCTATGGAATATATGATGTGAACGGATATCAGTTTCGTTCAGAAAAGTATGAGAAGTCAAAATTAGCTACAGTCAATACTGGAGTGTGTGTGCCTGCGCTTGATGAATATGACAACCCACTTGATTATTATGGTGTAATTGAAGACATAATCAAAATAACTTGGGAATGTAGCCTTGGACTTGAGCTTGTCCTGTTTAAGTGTCACTGGTTTGATCCAACTCCCGCTGGAGTTAAGCGGACTGAAAACTTGGGATTGGTAGAGATAAATCACACATCCAGGCTCTCTAATTTTGATCCATTTGTGATGGCCTCTCAAGTTACTCAAGTATATTATTTGGAATACCCGTGCAAGTCTAGACCAGATCTACAAGAATGGTCAGTTGTATACCGGGTTTCTCCATTGGGCTACATTCCTCCAAGTGAAACTGACAACCATTCTGAAGGATCATCACATGATGTCTTATTTTATCAAGAGGATGGGCTTGAAGGTGAATTTGTCATTGACTTGGGAGTTGACCTAGAAAGTCTAACTGCACTTGTGTCAGATGAGATCAGCGATCCAAAAGAATTAGAAGTTCTGGAGAAGCTACGTGCTGGAGGTCAACAAGATGGAGACGAAGAGGAGTCAGATGAATAAGAGGAGTTTGCAGCACCGTCTTATGATGAAAACGATTTCTAGTCTGATGAAATTGTAGTCCTTTTATGTTAGTATAAATTTGTGTGCTGATTGTAACCAAAACTTGATTGTTTTATGGACTATTTTGTGCTGATTGTAGCCCAAACTTGAGTGCTTTATGGACTATTTTGTACTGATTGTATTATTTGTGGAATATGGCTCAAACTTGCTTCCTAAGCTATTTCATGTGCTAATTTTGTTTTAAGCTGCATTTTTGTGTTTTGTAAACTTGAACTCACATTTGAATTTGTGCAGGAGATGGTTGTGCTTCGTCATAGAAGTACTAGACGCGGTGCCAGCCGTGCTAACCAGAATACTGTTGCTGGTATAGGCAGCCCCAACAATGATAGCTCGCAAATGTCTCGATCTGATGGCGTCAATACTACTGCTCCTTTATCTCAAAACAGTGAAGTGATCCAAAGGCAGCCCCCGTCTCATCAAAAGGGGAGGAAAAGGAGGGCCACGATAGAACTAAGAGTGCCTCCACATGGTCATAAAGTTGGCCTTGAACCGGAAGGTGACAGGTATGGTTGTTTCTTCACATGTGCTTTTATGCTTGACACTTAGTATCATCCTCTCAGTAAATGCTGCTTACCTTGTTGTTTAGGCAATTTAATTATGCTGACCCTAATTCCAAACACTACAAGTATACTATGCAACTTGGAATCATTCTTAAACGAGAACACCCCGGCATAATTGAGAAGAAGGAAGGTGGTGTTGTCATTAAAACCCGTCCAGCTTTGGAGTGGTCTGATTATTATGATGATGATATTCTAGATGATAAGGGGCGGACAACAGCAGATCGTGTGAAGCAAGTGTTTTGGGTAAGCCCCTAGTACTTGGGAGTTATTTTGAAAATCTGTACTGCACATGCATATTTGACATGAAAATTTGTAAACTTGCAGAACTTGTTTGAGGTTCATGTGAAAGATGGTGAAGACCCGGACAAGGTGGAGGATGATGTTGATCGTGTGTTGGACAACTATGCAATGAAAAAAGTGAGGGACATGATGTATCAAGTTTGTGTGGATGCTGTGAAATTCTACTATGAGAAGAAAGGAGAGCTGCTTGATGACACATTGGCATGTTCAAAAGAACTTGAATATGATCAGTACCTGGAAGGCAGAATACCATGGTTTAAGGAACATGCATGGCCTCATCTTTGTGCTTATTGGTGCTCAAAAGTGTTCAAGTCTTTAAGGAAGAGAGGGCAAGAATCTCGCTTCAAGAGTGAAGATATTGCTCAAAATCGGGGAGGTTCACCGCCATTTGTGGAGGCTCGACAAATTCTGGTATGTCACACTTGTATGAGATTTTTCGCAAATTGTTTCTTGTTATTTTGTATTTCATTTAGTTGGTCTTGTAGGCACAGAAATATGGGCCTGAGAAGGCTACCACCCTGAATACGTATGCTGCAATGAAATCTGGATTAAAGAATTGGGATGGCAGTGGCAGCATCAGTTCCACCCTCAGCGGGAAGGCAAAAAAACGCCACGTATGTTCTTGCTCGTCTTCTTAACACCAACTATTTGTTCTGTTTGCAATTTTACAAGTTAAAATTACTAGTGTTCTAGGATGATTACTGTGATTTGGCTAGAGCCGCACATCCTGATGATTGGGAGGAGCGAGAGTTAGATGGGCAAATGTTATATGAGTCATCAGGTGGCATTCCTCATGGGCGACTAGCAATAGCGGATGGAGCAATTAAGAAGGCTGATGTTATCTCAATAGCTAGAGAGAAGAAACTGAGGTCGTTATCTTCAACATCATTTCGACGAACTATTCAAGAAAACGAAGAACTGAAGCGACGAGCTATTCAAGAAAACGAAGAACTGAAGCGACGTAATGAGAACCTTCAAAAGATAGTGGATATGCATGGAAGACTTTTCTTGTTACTTGCAAATTTGTGTACATGTTTCAGATTAATTGTTCAAACCAGCTATTCTAATGTTGCATACTTGTTCATAGGCCCTTTTTAAGGAGATGGGAAAAGAACTACCAGAGGAGCTACGCCAAGGAGAAAGTTTCCAACCACATGTAAGTACATTACTTCCTGAAACTTTTTTCTCAAACTGATGGCCAGCCAACCATTGCAAATAAAGAGTATTATGTTATTTGAGTAGCCATTAGCCACATCATGAATATCTTAGATCTTATTGATTAGTAAGGTACTTTATACAGATTTAGCTTGATAGATGGCACTACTTCCTCTCAACCCCCCCCCCCCCAAAATATGTTGAGATATGCTTGTGGGAGTGCATCTTGATTCCTGCATGCACATGTAGTCCCAACTTAAGTGAATTTACACCATGATTCATTCTATTTTTCTAGGATCTCAATTTTTGGTCACTCTCATTTAGTTAAATTTATCATACTTAAGTTCTTGGCCAAATCTGTTCGAAACACCATTTGTGGTAGATGTTCATTGTTTATTCCGACCATCCTCTCTTAGTTAAAATTACTACTAACATTGTTGGCCAAATCTGTCCAAAATGGATGTGTTGATGGTTTACTCACAAAAGGCCATTTGGTTTTATTATCATTTATATTTTCTACCTGATGGTTTACTGCAACTTTTAATTGAGAAGCCTTTTCTGGTTTGCTTCATAACCTCTCCTGGTTTGTCTAAATAAATAATCCTATGTAGGGGGGGCACTAATTCATCTCAAATTGAAACCCAAGCACTTGATGACAACACCGGTGATGGTGATTTGGGTGGAACTGTTGGCGGTGACAACTCCAATGGGAATATTGGCGACATGGCTATTGGTGCAACTAACCTTCACTCCAACAACCTGGAAAGCGAGACTTAGAGTGGTAGTAACCTGGGCAGTGCCTTTGTTGACTTAGAGCAGGGTAACACAACTTTGGAACTAATGGTGGTGTTGGTAATAGAGTAGCATTTTGGAAGTTGCAATAGACACTAGAGGCAGGTTATCTACTTCTGTGAAGTATGTTGTATTTTGTTTGTAATGCACTGAAGCTTATCCTTGCAACTTGCAAGTTGAACAATTTATCTTTTGTTGTCGAGAACTGTTATGTACTTAGATGTGCAAAACTAAATCTTATCAGTCCAATTTATGGTAGTGGTTGACACAAGGATCATCATGGTATAATTTGTGTTGATAGATGCAGTATACAAATTTAAATGGATCATTAAGCTGCACCATCCATTGCTGGCGGTTTTGGGCCGACAGGACTAATAATTCTGGTTGTGACGTGCACAAATTCCTGTCGGGCACGAACTCACAGCGAAATGTAATGAGTATTCCTGTCGGTGACGAACTGACAGCGAAATACTGTGAATTTTCCTGTCGGTTCGGACCGACAGGGAAATAACGTATACTCCTGGCCACCCTATACCTGACGAAATCATATTTTCCTGTCGGTCATCGTCAGGAGTGACGTCAGGGAAATGTTTCCTGCCGGTCGGCCGACAGGCAAAAGAAAGTTTCTCTGTCAAGCTATCTCTGTCGGCTTTCCCTGACGGGTGACCGACAGGAAATACTTTCCCTGTCGGGTTTGGCTCTTTTCCTGTCGGTTTCCAACCCACAGAAATATTGCGGTTTCTGGTAGTGACTCCCTAAATGCGGCCTCGACACCCGCTTATCTCATATTCTGAACCCTATATCCATACAAATTTATGCAATTAGTACATAGATCACGAAACGATCAAAATCGACAGGAAACAAACATATAAACTGGTATGAAACGGGCATAATTCACATAAACATCACCAAAAGATTACCAAACGAGCAAGTCACACAGTTCAACGATCCGGCACATTGTAACTGCATACTAGAACTAGATTATAAACAAGAGAGGGCGAGCTTCACCACTTCCTCGCCGGCCCTTTGCTCTTTCGGTTGTCGGCGCAACTGTAGGAGTCTGCGACAGGAGGTGGATCCACGTCGGAACCGTCGGACCCGTCGAATCGGAGATGACGATGTAGCCTTGCAAGCACCGGAGACGCGGTCTTGCTTGCGCTTGAGCTTGGCCACCCACACCGCCTCTGCCGCCTCCCGCTCGGATTGCTCAATGTCGAGTCGGAGCTGCGTTGATCCTCCGGAGCCGTCGGGCCTAAATTCTTCGCCTTAGTAAGTGGCCGACGGCACACCCACTCGAGGAGACGGTCCTCCTCGTCAGGCACCGGCATCACACGACGGCGGCGGACAGACTGCGCAGACGCGTCGGACCCGCCCCCATCTCCCTTGCCCTCTGCCTCTCGTGGCGGACGGCACGTGCCTCCGATTTCGAAGTACACATCCGCGGCGGGCACTAGAACCCACCGCTGCCCGCGTGGAGCAGCGGTCAGAAGTGGAGGAGGCCATCGGGCGGGAGGAGCAGATCGGGCAGGCCCCGTAGATCCGCGCGCGGGGACTGGAATGGCCGGCGCCGACGTCGGCACTGCGACGGCAGGTGGTATCGCACCGGACTGGTGCCGCCGCTCGCATCGACTCGCGAGCGCTCGAGCGCGATACGGAGCGCCAACTCCTCCTCGTCTCCGGAGCTGCCGCCGGTGCCGAACATGCTCGCCGGCGCTAGGAATTTAACTGATTCGGTTGAGTCGGGTATTTTTTTTGATCGGACGGCCTGCGCGGCCGTTTGAGATGGATAAAAGGCGCCCGGGTGTAGATGCAAGTTAGGAAAGGCTTGGCCGTCGTCGTCGTCCCCCCGGTGCGGCGCACCGTCGCCCACGTCGACCCCGTCCCTCCGCCCGCATGTCGGCTAGCGGAAACACGGCGCGTCCACGTAACCGCACCGGAAAGCACCGTCCTCGCCCGCCCGCCACAGTGTTGCGGATGAGAGTGGCCCACTGGGTAGTAGTAAAGCGCGCGCCGCGCCGACCCCCTCCGCACCGCTCCGGTCCGGTCTGGTCGGTCGGTCGGTCTCCTCCCGTTCCCCCGTGCTCCGCTCCGCCTCCGCAGATCTTTCTGGCGGGCGGGCGGCCGGCCAGCAAATATCTCGCCCCGCGCGGCCGCCAGATATTTCCGCCCCCGCCGCTCCACCTGTCGCCCCGCCACGCTGGAGAAAGCGCCGGCACGTAGGCGCAAAAAGGGCGTCCATTCCCTTGATATTTGCGGGCGGAGGAGAAGTACTTCCTTCCTCCGCCCGTCCGCTTGGCTTGCTCATCCGTTCTTCGCCTGCTTCCTTCCTCCGCTCCGCTCCGCCGCTGCTATTTCTTTCCCCTCCCCTCCGGAGAGACCACGCCGGCCGAATCCACATAAATTTCCTTTCCGTCCCGCCACGGCTCGCTCGCTCGCTCGATCTGTCTTCCGTCGGGGTCGGTTCTTGGCCTGGATCCTGCGGAATCTCTTCTTGATTGTTTTCCGGTCGTTGGGGCTCCAAATCTCCCCCGCGCCCGTCTCCTCCCCGGCCTCCTCCACGCGGGCGGGCTCAATTCAAGGGGATTTGCGTCCCCCTTCCCTCCCGTCCCTTGGATCTCCTTCCTGCCCGCCTCTCCGCGCCACGTCCCGGAAAGGAAATCCGCGGGGAGATCTTTCCTGTTGTCTCAGGCCAGCACAGGCGAATCCCTTCCTCGGGGGCCTCTGCCTGTCCGCCCCCCTTGTCGCCTCCTTCTCCTCCTGACAAGTACGTAAGTATCCGATGGGCGAGGTGTACCTGGGACTGGATCGATCGGCCAAGCCGGAGCCAGCGGACGTCGGCATTGCCCAGGTAACCACTGGTCCGCCACATGCTCCCTCTTCTCCATTCTTATTTTAATCTACGAGTATGTTTTCAGAACGAATATTTCATTTATTTTATCTATGTTTTTGGCTGTGTGATGCATTACTGCCCGGTTTTGCTAGTCATCTCCATGGTCTATTGTTGCTCACCACTCTTTCTCTCAATTCAAGGACCAAGATTGTTTATTTACCGCTTTAACTGCCACTTGTTTGTTTGTCTGCATCGTCGTGCCATTCTTCACAAAGAGGTCTCTTCAAAGCGGACATGGCGACGACACCCTCCTTCCACGAATTGTAAAAAACGGCGCACTGCTCCTGCTCCTTGTGTGCATATGATTGTGAATTGCAAAGCCGTGAAAACTGTGCTGGTCTCGCCAAAATCAATAAAATAAAATTTGGACATCACTATAGTAGCATGAATTTGTGGATCCGTCGTTTACTTTCATGTTGATCGGAAATTCATGCACCCTGGAAATAAACTGATTGGTGGCATCTGTTCTTCTTTGACAGGGCAACCAGGTCACTAACCTGGTGTCGGCGGGATGGACGGATGAGAGGCACACGGATTACATAAGCTCCATGGAAGCCTCTTTCATCAACCGACTCCTCAATCACGGGAACAACGCCAACAGGAAAGATTCAGGTACCAATGGGTTCAAGGTTCTCCAAGGTGGGGCTGGAGTGTGGAAGAAAGTCGAGTTTGCGAGGCCCGGTGCTTGCGCTCAAGTCGGGGCCAAACAAAGCCTGCCTGCAAACCCCTGGATCCAGCATTTCAGATCGCGTGATTGCAGCAGCAGCAGCAGCAGTGCAAGAGGTGACGGGGTACAAACTTTAGTAGGTGATCACGAATCGGGTATTCGGACTACCCCTGGGGGGACTCCCTTGTCCCATGGAAGGGAATTGGGAGCTTGCAAGGGAGAAAACCTTCTCGACCAAAATTCAGGTAGCTACCTCAATCACTACCTCATACAGTGTCTGGTGCATCATCATACACACATATGCTCTTTTAATATTAGCTGATTTTATGGAAGATGCATACCTATGTTATCCGTAAGCTCATAGTAGCAGATAGCTACGGGCGCTGTTGTTTTGTGGTAACCATGTTCTATATCAGCATCCTGCGGCGAGCTAAATGTCTGATGCCATGTTTCTCTCTGCAGAGGTCTCTGATCAGAACTTTGCTGACGACGACGAGGCGGAAGTCGGAGCAGAATCAAGCAGAACATGCAAGAAAAGACGATTGAGCAGTTCTTCCACTTACTGCGCCCAAACGATCCAGTGACTTTACAGGATCGGTTAGCATAGTCTGTTGCAAGCCTTGACAAAAGCAACACGCCCAATTACTCAAAGAGCCTGCTTGCTGCCTCAAAACCTGTTGGAACTTGGAAGCAAGGATGCTCTGAAGTAAAGCATGGAAGAGTATTTATCGGTAAATGCGCCACCGGCAAGCACTGGAGGATTTATTTGACAGATTAGATCCTGGCTATGTATCTCTATTTTGCAGTTAAAGTCGATTGTGTGGTAGTGCCCCATTATGAGGAACAACAGGCTCACTCACTGCTTAGTAGTAGTGTCCTGGTAGATAGTAATATTGTTTTGTTTTACGGATGTAATGAAATGTTGTTGCTTGCAATGTGAATGAAATGTTCATGTTTACCACAAGATAATAACGGTGTCCTAAAATGTTCCTTTTGCATGTAATCCCAGGATGCTACTGATACACACGTGTAGCATGGTATAAAACCACAGATCAAATTGACAGATGATAACATTGATTCAATTGGTACTGACGTGAATGGGAAAATACTTGTAACATGAACCTGTTCTACTCAGATGTGGAAGTACCAACCAAATCTGGAACGAGCGAATCTGTCCCTTTTTTTTTCCTTCTGGCCGCACTGTACGTCTCCTGCTAATGCAGTGAAATAAATCAAAGTGTTTGGCTTTGTGGAAAAAACATCTGGTGTAGTTATCCGCTTGTTGGAATGTGTGGAAGGAACAAAACATGAGGATCTTCATCGGCATTGCCCTAATCCCAGAGGAGCTGGCCTCGACCACACATGAAAGCATCCAAAATATGCTATTTTCTTTGAGAGTGGATTTGCTCCCGAGAGCCCTTTTTAGAAAATATATATATCAAATATCAAATTTTAAAATTCAAAAAAAAATCTGAAAAAATACACTTGAATATAGAGATGTATATTACATTTCTGTAGAATTTCATGATGAAATATGCTATGGTGTGAGCTGCACATGATTTAATTTTTGTGTAGTTTTCACCAAAGCATATACATCCCTAGGTTCTTGTGTATTTTTTTTTCAGTTTTGTTGGGACTTCAAAATATGATTTTGTATTTTTCAAAAATTCGGGCTCCATGGAGCCTGGGATCCAAAATATCAATTTCCGATTGTCTTTGATCATGTAGCCTCATCGTCAACAAGGACTTTTTTTTTAATATCATGATGATTTGATGAGGTGTCACCCATTGCAGCAGTTTGTAACTTTGTATGCCTGTTTGCAAATAGTGCTCGCAACGCTCTTTGGTGGGTTTGGACAGGAAAAAAACATTTCCGTAGGATGACCGTCTACAAACAAATAAAATAAAGTTATCCATTTTTCTCCGTGTATACACAAGTGGCTATAAAAATGATGCAAGTTCATTTTCCCCAGAGAAGAAGATGAAGGGCAGAGCCGCGCGTGGAGCTCGGATGGCGAACCTTGCCACTTGCCCTGCCGTCACATCCGAAGGTGAGGCATGTATGCGAGGGGCTGAAGGAGGAAGATGCTTGGGTTAGCTGGAGGAGGAAGAAAGGAGGGCCACCATTCGACTTGCATGAATTTGTTTTTTAGGCAACTTATGTAGTTAGGTTAGTCCTATTTTTCTCTTTTTTTGATATATTAATATGAAAAATATTTCTCTAAAATGGAAAGAGAGCGCTGCTTATCTTACTTTTTCTGTATGCGAGGGGCTGAAGGAGGAAGATGCTTGGGTTAGCTGGAGGAGGAAGAAAGGAGGGCCACCATTCGACTTGCATGAATTTGTTTTTCAGGCAACTTATGTAGTTAGGTTAGTCCTATTTTTCTCTTTTTTTGATATATTAATATGAAAAATATTTCTCTAAAATGGAAAGAGAGCGCTGCTTATCTTACTTTTTCTTTGGGCGTATTCGTCTCGATGCCTCCGATTCGACTAATAGTTATTTTTTATTCCTTAGTAGTGCGACTCTTGGGCAGATGACGACGCTTCTTTTTTGAGTTTTTCTTTCGGGCTCTGATCCTCTTCGAGTTCGGGCACCTGGACATAGTCGGTGAAACTCTGGCATAGATTCTGCCATCTTCTTGGGGGCGGCGAGGTTAGGCCTTCTCGTCGTACATGTACGATGATGAGATTTAGTATCAATTGCTTCAGATCTATTCAAGGTTTCAACATTGACGACTGCAACTTGAGGACGTTGGTCCTTAGGGGCACATGCACAAAGACTTCTTTGTTGTCACCGATAAGGTCAAGCCGGTTCGGCGGTTCCGGTAGAGAAATGGCGACAACGACACAACGGCGGCTCGGTGGTCTAGAGACATTGATGTATTTTTTTTTATCATGTTTGATGTGCCTTATACTTCTAAAAACTTTTTATAATAGATCTGATTTTTTTTGGAAAAAAAGAGAGTGAAAGTCGTTTGAATATTTCCAACTTTTTATACTCCAAAACAGGCGCACTATTGGCACTCGACAGTTAACCGAACCCCTCCACACAGCAGCTGACAGAAGAGCAATCGCTCCATTGCGCCGTCCACGTCCAGAGTCGAGACGCCGGAGCATGAACCCGCGCTACAAAACCCTCCCAAAATCCCACAAAGCCGGAAGCTTCCTCCGCAGATCCAACCAAACCCTCGCCAAATCCTTCGCCTCCTCGGCCCCGGCCCCGTCGAGCGCGCTGCCACGCACCGACTCGTTCGCGGAGCTCGCGCACGCCACCCGTTCGGCGAAATGCCTCCGCAGGCTCCACGCGCTGCTGGCCGTCACGGGCGCGATCAACCGGGACACCTCCGCCGTCACGGCCGCCGTCGAGGGCTACCTCTCCCTCGGCATGCCGGGCGCCGCAGCGTCGGTGTTCGCCGGGTCCCACCGCCGCCGCCCCACGGTGTACTCGCTCAACCTCGCCGTCCGCTGCTTCTCGGCCCACGGGTTCCACCAGGAGCTCCTTGAAATGTACAGGAGGGCGTGCGCCTACGGCGGCGGCTCAGACAACTTCACGTTCCCACCAGTCATCAAGGCATGCACGGCCGTCGGCTGCCTTCGGCTGGGGAGGGAGGCGCACGGCAGGGTCCTGCGGGACGGGCACGGGGACAATGTCGGCGTGCAGACCGCGCTTCTTGACATGTACGCCAAGGCTGGCTGGGTTGGCGCGTCCAGGGCGGTGTTTGACTGCATGGCGCAGAGGGACCTGATTTCCTGGAACGCGCTGATCTCAGGGTATTCTCTGAATGGGTGCTTCAGAGAAGCTGTCGAGGCTATGCGGGAGATGCAGGAGGGCGGCATGAGGCCGAACGCTAGCACTTTTGTTGCTGCTGTCGGTGTGTGCAGTGCGGTCGGAGATTCAGATGCGGGTGATTCGCTGCATGCGTTTGCACTGAAATGTGGGGTGCTTGCTGATGAATCCGTTACACCTGCATTCCTCTCAATGTACGCTGGGTTTGATGATCTTTCCTCGTCGCGGTTGCTCTTTGATCTGCAGCCTGTTAAGGATTTGGTGTCTTACAATTCCATGATCTCAGCGTACATGCAGCATGATAAATGGAAGGAATCATTCGAGGTCTTCAGGTTGATGCGTTGCGCAGGACTAGGGCCTAATCTGGTAACAGTGGTATCTGTCCTTCCAACCTGCAGTGACTTTTTTGGTGTACACATCGGCGAATCTGTGCATGGTATGGTTATCAAGTTTGGCCTAGCAGAGCAGATTTCTGTTGTCAGCGCTCTTGTTTCTATGTATTCTAAACTTGGGGAGTTGGATTCAGCTGTGCAGCTTTTCTGTAGTTGTACCGGAAAGAACCATCTTCTGTGGAACTCCATCATTTCTGGGTACATTTTGAACAACAAATGGCACACTGCTCTCGATACATTCCGCAGGATGCAAACCGAAGGTGTTGCACCCGATGCAACAACTGTCATTAAGGTGATCTCTGGATGCAGGCACATGAAAGATTTACGCATGGCAAAGTCCATCCACGGATATGCTGTGAGAAACAGTTTTGAATTGAACCAAAGCGTGATGAATGCACTCCTGGCTATGTACGGTGACTGTGGAGAACTCTCAGATTCCTACAAGTTATTTCAGAAAATGGAAGTACCTATGTTGATATCTTGGAACACGATAATATCTGGCTATGCTGAAGCTGGAGATGCAGAGGCTTCTGTAAGACTCTTCCGCCAGATGCGCCAAGCAGACTTGCAGTTTGATGTAGTAACCCTGATTGGCCTTACCAGCAGTATTTCGGTGGCTGAGGACGCCACAATTGGAGAATCACTTCATTCTTTGGCAGTTAAAAGTGGATGCAGTACGGATGTTTCTCTTACACACACCCTCATTACCATGTACAGCAACTGTGGTTCTGTTGAGGCATGCCAGCGACTCTTTGACAGCTTGCCTTCTGTGAACACAGTCTCTTACAATGTTCTGATGACTGGATACCGTAAAAACAACCTATCTGAAGAGATCTTACCTCTGTTTTATGAAATGGTGAAGAATGAAAAGGAGCCAAATCATATTACGTTACTGAATGTATTGCCTGTTTGTCAGAACCAATTGCAAGGAAAGTCTGTCCACTGTTATGCAGTTCGAAATTTCTTCAGGCTAGAAACATCTATGCTCACATCAGCCATTTGTATGTACAGTAGGTTCAACAATTTTGATTACAGTTGCAAACTCTTTAATTCGGTTGGTGAGAAAAACATCATAGTATGGAATTGCATCTTATCTGCCTGTGTTCAGTGCAAGCTGGCTGATATTGCATTTGATTTCTTCAGGCAGATGTGCTTCCTTAATGTGAATCCTGATGCAGTAACCATGTTGGCACTCATCTCAGCATGTTCGCAGATTGGAAAAGCAGATTTGGCAGAATGTGTTACAGCTCTCCTACTAAAGAATGGCTTTGGTGGAAGCCTTTTTGTTGTCAATGCTCTCATTGACATGCATTCAAGGTGTGGAAGCATTTCATTTGCAAGAGAGCTCTTTGATAGCTCAGGGGCAAAAGATTCTGTTACTTGGAGTGCAATGATCAACTCATATGGTTTACATGGGGATAGCAAGTCTGCCCTTGACCTTTTCTCCATGATGATAGCCTCAGAAGTGGAGCCAGATGACGTAACTTTTGTTAGTATCTTGTCAGCTTGCAGTCATAGTGGCCTTGTAGAGCAAGCAAGATCCTTGTTTAAATCACTACAGATAGACTATGGCATCACACCGAGGATGGAGCATTATGCATGCATGGTGGATCTGCTAGGTCGAACTGGCCACTTGGATGAAGCCTATGATGTTGTCGGGTCAATGCCATTCAGACCATCAGAAAGTTTGCTTGAGTCATTGCTTGGAGCCTGTAGATTCCATGGAAATTCCAAAATTGGTGAGGCTGTGGGGAAATTGCTCATTGAGTCTGACCACAGTAATCCACGGTCTTATGTCATGCTTTCTAACATCTATGCTTCAGTTGGTAAATGGAATGACTATGAGTGGCTGCGGTTAGATATGGAAGCAAAAGGGTTGAGGAAAGATGTGGGAATCAGTTTGATTGAGTAGCCCTGATCCTACAACAAGCTCCATTAGCTAGAGAACTTTTTTTGTCAGAATGTGTTGAAACCCTGCTCAAGCCTAAGTTGATGTTTGTTTACTGACAGCTGGTAGAGCATTTGTTAACACAAGAAAACATGCAAAATCATTCTTCTGTGAGATTGACAATTGTTAGAGCATTTTTTTAACGCAAGAAAATAGTCTAAATCATTCATCCATGGATTAATTTCTTGGAGTAGCTAGTTGTTACACAAAGTTTGAAATATCTCCATCTCAGTGCAACCAGGATTGTTTGCTTTTAAAATGCTAAATGCATTGTTATCCTTAAAGGAAGATTGTGGTCATTTAAATGGTAAGCGCTTCACAGCTGTTGCATTGCTGTTATGGTGATACCTTAAAGAATTGCTTGGTCTGATTTGGAGAAGATTGTGGACAAGCTAGGTCAACAGAATCTCAATGAGATATCCATTCTATCATATTCGAGTATCAGGTACATGAACACAACAAGATCTCCTGACGATTGGGCAGTCAGTTATAGATGTTATACTGTTGACACCTCGTAATGTTGGTATAAGGGTATGTGGCCTTGCCATTTTCTTGTTATATATCGTCTTAGCAGTTGTTTTTGTGGTGCAGATGCCCATTCTGTTGGGAAGACTTCAGTTCTACCAAACAGGCAACACAAATCTTTCTACCTGCAAAGGTGTCTCGTTTTAATTATGAAAGAAACTACACGCGAAATATTTTGTAGCACTGGTGTATTAAGAAAGGGCCAATGTTTCTCGAATCAATTATAGTATCCATTTTTTCTTCAGAAAAGAAAGGAAGAACGTCCAGGGTGGGCTTCCAGACAATCCTCCACATTTACCACTGTAAAGATTATTAGTATCCTGTCCCAGCAATGCTTGACTTACTACTTTCACATATGGTAACTTCCATGTTATCATTGATTAGGTACACACACAGTAAATTGTTACGGTAGAAATCAAGACACAATGATTGACATCATCTGTTCTGCTAGAAAAATACAGGGATACTTTTAGGTAATTGTTTCCGTATGTGCTTCCTTTTTTTTGTTCCTTCTTTTTAATTTTTAACCAATCTGCGCACACAATGATTTACTCTAAAGAAAAAAAAAACAGATCAAACCAGTTTCTTAAAAAATGCTGTGTTACAAAGAAGAAGATCGCGAGATGCTTTCTTATTCTGTTCCTTTTTTTTTAACTTTTAACCAATCTGCGCACTGAATGACATATGAAGAATGATTCAATCAATGAAATGCCAACTAAACTACAGAAAGAGGAACTTGAAGCACTAGCTTTTCTGTTGTTTCCAACTATCATGAGGTTCTAAATGAATATTTCCAATACAGTTGTTCCTGCTTCCTGCTTCATGCTGGCACACAATTTCCTTAACCATCCAGCTTGTGCCAGTAGCTTTGATAAAAGTAAAATAGTGTACAAAAACTACAGGAAGAAATCAAACCAAATATTGCATTAGGGGAATAAGTCCAAGTCTTCCCCACATATGAATATTTTTAAATTGATCCTATTCTCTACTCCCAGGTGGCTCTCCACTGTCCCAATTCTTTCAACCCTTCCTCCAGTGCTGTCTCCCCAATACCTGCAAAAACTTCCCAAACCTTTTTCCCCATCTCCAGTCTCCTCCCCTCGTTTTGAAGATCCTTCATCCTTCAATTACGAAATATACAGGCACGAGGTCTCGACTCTTCAGTAAGTTTCAGCTTTTGCTTACTTTCTGATCACGCACATGGCTTTCAGATACTGTCATCTGTTTGGCTCAGTTGAAATCATGTTTTCCTTTTATTTTTTCATTTCATGAGTTCTTGAGTTTTATTTTTGGATATTTCTAGGATATTTGCTTAGCTTGAAGTTGGATTATTTTGTTTAACCATGTATTTTGCTTACATATGAAGACCTCAGTTCTTGACATAGATAAAGCAATATTGGTTTTACATGGATCAGAAATTAAACCAAAATCTAGAGGTGTCCTGCAACTTGTTTGCATGTCCAGATCGTACTTTTGTTATGTCCAAGAACATTTAGCCAAAATAGTTATGCTAGATGAACCTTTGCCATGACAAATCATCAAGTCAATATTTTGTGGCTTCTCAGATAGTTATGGTTGAGAAAAAGTACTACTTGGTTTGCTCTTATACCATGTATTTATCATCTATAAAATCTTATCAAGTTCAAACTTTTCCTGAATGTTCTTGGATGAGAACATCACATATGAAGATCCCTCCTTCATTAAACAATCTGTATCTCAGGACTTCCCTTTGCTGAGTTTATTGTAGTTGTGTATGTGTTTGCATGTTTTACTTTATTTGGCAAGTAAACTGGTACTCATACTTAGGTTTTGGCTGTTCCAGTCTAATTCTCATCTTCAATGTTTTCTTCCACAGTTAATATAAAATTAAACTGTGACTGGAAGAATGGTAGAGGACAATCTTGAGGTGGGCGACTCTTGTTTGTCTTCACCAAAATCTGTGCAAAATTCTGTAGAGCCTAGCCCAACTGAAGGCACCAATGAAGATGAAAGCAGTAACCTTGAGAAAACAGCATGTGCCAATTTTGAGACACCAATGCACCAAGAACTTCCTGCAAGCTTGATATTGATTGACGAAGAAAGCAATCTGCAAGAGACTTCGGTTGAACAAAAGGCTTCCATTGGTGATTCCATATCATCAGAAGTAGACCACAGTGGGTTGCCATCAATCAAAGAAGATTCTCACAGATTTCCATCTGCCTCTAACGAAGTTGATGAATCAAAGGATGCCATCAGTGACTTGATGACAACGCATTCTTCAGAAGAAAACACACATGCAACACCACAGACTTCAGTTAGCTCAAGAGAAGAGGTCCAATGTGCACCTTTGCATAACGTTCAAGATGGTGCTTCCTGTCCCGATTCTGAGAAAACTGCTTGTGAGGCGCCACCTGCTATCTTACAAAAGGTGAAAGAAGATAAACCACGGTTCATGCATAGATTGCCTGATCGCCAAATGAGCCTACGAGACACTAGACAGAAAATGCCTGCGCCCATGAGGAGATTGAACAGTGGCAATTATTCGAGGACTGATAATTTTTTTGTCGATACAACGAAGCCCATTGAGTCAGTGAAGGTGGCTGCCTCAAGATTTGGTGGGAGCATCAACTGGAAAACGCGCAAAACAGAACCAGTGCAGGTAACTCACAGCATACCTTCTCTTGTTTGTTACATTAATTCTCTCAGCTACAACTTAATAAATTATCTTTCATTTGCATCAGCTACAACTTAATAATTCTCTCTGCTACAACTTAATAAATTATCTTACATTAATTCTCTCAGCTACAACTTAATCCTATCTTTTGTAGTTTTATTGAGACTTACTTGAGCACTCAGACATTTTTTTTTACTTTCTCTATGTATGATTAACAATCTTGGTATATCCAGGTGGGTGATCATGTCAAACTCGAGGTCAGTCTGCTGAAGAACGAAATTTCAGATTGCAAACAGCAAGCAGAAGCTGCAGAGGCTGCAAAGCTGTCTGTATTCAATGAGATTAAGAGAACAAATAAGCTTATTGAAGACCTGAAACATGACCTGGAGAGGGCAGAACATGAAGAGGCAGATGCCAAGGAGGATTTGGATTTCTTCCAATTTATTGTACCAGAGATGGAGGAAGGAGGAGCTAGCGATGATAGTGTTGCAGGCGAGGAGATTTTGAAAAATATCCAAGAACGGCACAAAGTACTGGTGTCCAAACTGAAGTTGGTCAATGATGAGTTAAAAGGGGTTCAGGAGAATTATGATTCTTTATTGATTGAACAGGACATTTCCATTGGAAAATCTCAGGCAGCCATCATAGTATCCAAAGAGTCTGAGAAGCAAGCAGAGGAGCTCACTGTAGAGCTCAACAAACTGAAGGAAGTGTTGGATTTGGCTCGTGCCACGCGCCATGATGCTGAAAAACACAAGGCGTGTGCATCCTTAGCTCGAGATGAGGACCGTCTTAAATGGGAGAAGGATCTAGGGCAAGCAGAAGAGGAGCTGAGTCAACTCAACAAGAAGCTTTCCTCTGTCGAAGATCTGAAATCAGAGCTCGAAATATCATCCAGCTTGCTGGTGAAGCACAACGAAGGGCTAAATGCATATGTGGAGGAAAAGCTAATTAAAGAAGCACAAGAACAAGGAAACAAAACTGATGAGACCATGCAAGAAGAAACCATTCTATCAAGAGATGAGCTTGAGGAGCAGAAGAAGAGCATTGATAAGGCGAGAGATGAAGTCTGTGCCCTGAAAGTTGCTGCTGCATCACTTCAGTCAGAGTTGAGCAAAGAGAAAGAAACACTTGCCACCATGCAGCAGCTGGAAGCAATGGCATCGATCACCATTACTTCTCTCAAGGCAGAGATTAAGCTGGCAAAACAGGAACTGGAAACAGTTCAGTCCAAGGAGAAGAAATCCTGCGATAGAATGAGCGAGTTGCCTGGGCTTCTGCAAGCTGCAGCCCAGGAAGCTGATGAGGCAAAGTCTCTCGCTGTGAAGGCACAGGAGATGCTAAGAACGAGCAAGGAAGAAATGGAGCAAGCGAAGGCTGATCTGAGTACTATGGAATTCAGGCTCCAAGCAGTCCTGAAGGAGACGGAAGCAGCGAAAGAGTCTGAGAGGCTGTCGCTTGATGCTCTCAGAGCTCTGGAGGAGAGCGAGCTTGCAGCAAGCATTGCAGAACAAGGCTCTCCTGGAATGATCACACTGGACTTTCATGAACATGCGTCTCTCATCGAGAAGTCCCATCAGGCAGAAGAGCTTGTGCACGAGAAGATATCTTTTGCAGTTGCGCAGGTTGAGATGGCCAAGGACTCCGAGTCTCTCGTCTTAGCAAAGCTCAGCGAAATTTACAAGGTTCTGGAAGAACGAAAGCAAGCGCTGCTTGCTGCCCAAAAGCAGGCCGACAGTGCCACGGAAGGCAAGCTGGCCATGGAACAGGAACTGAGGACATGGAGGGAGGAGCATGGGGAGCGTCGTAAGGCTACCGCTGAGGCTTTGAAATCTGAAACTAAACATTCAAACCCGGTGGTGATCGTCGTTGAGCGCGATCGGGACATCAAGGGCACATGCAAAGAAGACAGCTGCGCCTTGGTTCATCCGCTGTCCTCGGATATGTCAGCCAGGAGCAGCCCTGCCGGCCCAGGTTTGCGCGAGAAGGCGAAGAAGGCAAAGAAGCCGCCGTTCCTCCGGCGCATGATGATGTTCCTGGCCAGGAGGAGGCTCACAGCAGCGGCGTAACACGGTGTGCTCTCTTTCTGGCAGACGTGTTAGAACTATTTCCCCACAACAACAACAACAACAACAAAAAAGAAGCAAGTGTTAGAAGTGCCTTCTGTTTGCTCAACTGCGATGCTGCAGAACTCTTGGATCACGGGCTGTGAAGTCTTCATGGAATTTTTATATCTACGGAGAAGACACGAACTTGTAAATTTGCGAAGGTGTACAAGAAAAGCTTGTAAATTTGTAATGTTTTGAATACTACTACCGTGTGTTTGTGCCTGTAACTTTGACCGACTCCATTGCTTGATGAACTGGATCTTGAGTTCGATAAGTACTAGTACTTTGGACGAATTTCGTGTGCTGGATAAGATGGGTGGGAGCTGCATGCATCCGGCTCTTGTTCTCGGATCTGATGCTGTTAACATTGTGGATGCTGGTTTTTTCAGTTTACGGTGGTGGGTCTTGCAACGCCCTTTCTTCTGATGCTGAAATTTTCTTCTGAATTTTAGACTGAAGATTCAGCTTGTTCTTACTAGTACATTGGGAGGTACCTGGAGAAGGCACGGGGAAATCATGGTCCCGGCGCCGGCGCTCAACATCTCAATGTTCAGGTTGCGCTCGCCGGCGACGGGCGGATTGTCGGCGGCGTCAGCCGTGTCCGTGGGACGCACGCGCGCGCCAATCGACATGCTCTCCACACACGACGCCTGGCATAGTGGCATACCATGTTCCTTCCGCGGTGGCAGCTGCCATTGTCGGCGCGACATTCCGTGCTCGTTGCTGCTGGCCACCTCAAGCTGGCATAACGGCATAGCATGAAGCTGTCGCGCACGTCGCTGGGCATTTTTTAAAAAGAATTTCCTTTTAAATTTCCATGCCCTCATGAGTGAGAATTGTCATAAGCCATTTCTTTATTCACACACTCCGCTGTTTATTTAGTTAAAACCCGTTGTAAGCTAATGTAAGGCATTTTTGAACTGCAAAAGCATCTTATATTGACGTACAGAGGTAGTATTTCCTCAAGAACTGTAGCCACGGCAAAAAAAAGGACGAGCTAGCTCAACAGTGGCTGTCTTTGAAAACTATTGTGACATTTGAGTCGCCATGCACGGAGAAGAATGAAAAAAAGTGACCACCGTTTGTTGCCGTCATAAAACGTCACGCGCGGTGTACCATCACATGTTTAGATTTTTATGTGTGCATTAACTAGCCACAATGGAGAGTAACATACACTAATAATATACACATATTCCTAGACTATGTTACTACCTTCATAGTGGGTAGTAACATAAGTGTGGTGTCATGTAAAGGTTCATTTATTAGGTTATAGACTCATATTGCATTCGGACATGTGATGTTACAGTAACTAGCTAAGTTACTATAACTATCTCTCTCCTCATTAACTCAATGCCACATAAGCAACTTTGCTGAGTTGGACTCGATGTTACTGCTGAAGTTACTCCCAATGTGGCTAGTCTAAATCACTTCATGCAAGGATCAAAAGAAAACTCATCAATGCATGTACAATACAAGTTCTTGGTCATTTAGGCTGCTCGTAACGGGAGTATCATAGTTAGTATCATGCATACCAACTAGACTATCTTGCTAAGGGCATCTTCAATAGATTGTATGTTAGTCTTGTTGGTAAAATGCCCATGTCATCAACCAACAAGCTATCATACAACTACTCCAATGGGTTGTATCTAAGGTATCCAATAGATGATGAGAAAATAAATGTGATTGCTCTCTATTTCATCTTGGAGCTTGTGCAAAGGTTGTTGGTTATTCTACATACAACTTTGCTCTCTCTCCACATTTATTACATGCCACATCATCACTATGTCCTAGGTGGCAAATTTACCAACACCTATCTTACAGCTGTTGGAGATGCCCTAAGGTGGTATGAAATTAAATGAGGAAAGAGAGATTTGAGTATCATATCATGATACTGTATCATAATAAATGCTATACTACTATGTGTCATGCATGACAATAAATAAGGCCACCTAAGATAGTACTAGTACTCCATTCGGTCTTTTTTAGTCTGCATATAAGTTTTGTTTGAAGTCAAAGTATCTCTACTTTGACCAAACTTATGAAAAATATATCAACAATCACAATGTCAAATCAATATTATTAGATTCATCATGAGATGTAGTTTCATAGTATATATATTTGGTGTTGTAGATCTCGATAGTTTTCAATATAAATTTGGTCAAACCTCACAAAGTTTGACTTGGCACAAATCTAATATGCAGAGTAAAAAGGACAGGAGGAAGTATATAATACTATGCATTACGAAGGTATTATCATACCCTAGTGGTCATGCATGCATGCGTTGTAATTAATGCATCGATAACAACAACAAAACGAGTGTACTAATTAAATAATTGTACAAACTACGAAATTTATTTCACCACTCACCATCTACCTTGGTCCAAGAGATTTTCAAATGCGAGCCCTACAGACCGAAAAGGAGTGAGTAAGACTAGCCACAGTGGCAGTAACTTCAGCAGTGAAGGAAATATGCCCTAGAGGCAATAATAAAGTTATTATTTATTTCCTTATATCATGATAAATGTTTATTATTCATGCTAGAATTGTATTAACCGGAAACATAATACATGTGTGAATACATAGACAAACAGAGTGTCACTAGTATGCCTCTACTTGACTAGCTTGTTGATCAAAGATGGTTATGTTTCCTAACCATAGACATGAGTTGTCATTTGATTAACGGGATCACATCATTAGGAGAATGATGTGATTGACTTGACCCATTCCGTTAGCTTAACACTTGATCGTTTAGTTTGTTGCTATTGCTTTCTTCATGACTTATACATGTTCCTATGACTATGCGATTATGCAACTCCCGTATACCGGAGGAACACTTTGTGTGCCACCAAACGTCACAACGTAACTGGGTGATTATAAAGGTGCTCTACAGGTGTCTCCAAAGGTACTTGTTGGGTTGGCGTATTTTGAGATTAGGATTTTTCACTCCGATTGTCGGAGAGGTATCTCTGGGCCCACTCGGTAATGCACATCACTATAAGCCTTGCAAGCATTGCAACTAATGAGTTAGTTGTGGGATGATGTATTACGGAACGAGTAAAGAGACTTGCCGGTAACGAGATTGAACTAGGTATTGAGATACCGACGATCGAATCTCGGGCAAGTAGCATACCGATGACAAAGGGAACAACGTATGTTGTTATGCGGTCTGACCGATAAAGATCTTCGTAGAATATGTAGGAGCCAATATGGGCATCCAAGTCCCGCTATTGGTTATTGACAAGAGAGGTGTCTCGGTCATGTCTACATAGTTCTCGAACCCGTAGGGTCCGCACGCTTAACGTTCGTTGACGATATAGTACTATGAGTTATGTATGTTGGTGACCGAATGTTGTTCGGAGTTTTGGATGAGATCACAGATATGACGAGGAACTCCGGAATGGTCCGGAAGTAAAGATTGATATGTGGATAGTAGTGTTTGATCTCCGGAAGGGTTCCGGAATTCACCGGAAGGGGTTCCGGATGTTTTCCGAAATGTTTGGGCACGAGAACACTTTATCTGGGCCAAAGGGGAAAGCCCACGAGGCATTTGGAAAGTGCAAAAGGAAGTTTTGCGGAGACCAGAGGCTAGACGCCAGGAACCCTGGCATCTAGGGGGTAGACGCCGGGAACCCTGGCGTCTAGCCCTGGAGTCCGAGAAGGACTCTTGCCTTTCGGGTGAAACCGACTTTGAGGAGGCTTTTACTCCAAGTTTCGACCCCATGGCTCAACATATAAATAGAGGGGTAGGTCTAGCACCAAAGACACATCAAGAAACACCAAGCCGTGTGCCGGCAACCCCGTCCCCTCTAGTTTATCTTCCGTCATAGTTTTCGTAGTGCTTAGGCGAAGCCCTGCGGAGATTGTTCTTCACCAACACCGCACCTGTGACGCCGCCCGATTCAATCGTACACTAATCATACACGCAACGTGTACGATCAAGATCAGGGACTCACGGGAAGATATCACAACACAACTCTACAAATAAAATAAGTCATACAAGCATCATATTACAAGCCAGGGGCCTCGAGGGCTCGAATACAAGAGCTCGATCATAGACGAGTCAGCGGAAGCAACAATATCTGAGTCACAGACATAAGTTAAACAAGTTTGCCTTAAGAAGGCTAGCACAAACTGGGATACAGATCGAAAGAGGCGCAGCCTCCTGCCTGGGATCCTCCTAAACTACTCCTGGTCGTCGTCAGCGGGCTGCACGTAGTAGTAGGCACCTCCCGAGTAGTAGTAGTCGTCATCGACAGTGGCATCTGGCTCCTGGGCTCCATCGTCTGGTCGCAGCAATCGGGTATAGAAAGGGGGAAAAGGGGAGCAAAGCAACCGTGAGTACTCATCCAAAGTACTCGCAAGCAAGGAGCTACACTACATATGTATGCATTGGTATCAAATGGAAGAGGGGTATCATATGTGGACTGAACTGCAGAATGGAATAAGGGGGGATAGCTAGTCCTTTCGAAGACTACGCTTCTGGTAACCTCCATCTTGCAGCAGGTAGAAGAGAGTAGATGGTAAGTTCACCAAGTACATCGCATAGCATAATCCTAACCGATGATCCTCCCCGTCGCCCTGTGAGAGAGCGATCACCGGTTGTATCTGGCACTTGGAAGGGTGTGTTTTATAAGTATCCGATTCTAGTTGTCATAAGGTCAAGGTACAACTCCAAGTCGTCCTGTACCGAAGATCACGGCTATTCGAATAGATTAACTTCCCTAGGGGTGCACCACATAACCCAACACGCTCGATCCCATTTGGCCGGACACACTTTCCTGGGTCATGCCCGGCCTCGAAGATCAACACGTCGCCCTACCTAGGCACAACAGAGAGGTCAGCACGCCGGTCTAAATCCTATGGCGCAGGGGTCTGGCCCATCGCCCATTGCACACCTGCACGTTGCGGGGCGGCCGGAAGCAGACCTAGCCTAGCAGGCGTTCCAGTCCAATCCGGCGCGCGCCGCTCAGTCGCTGACGTCACGAAGGCTTCGGCTGATACCACGACGTCGAGTGCCCATAACTGTCCCCGCGTAGATGGTTAGTGCGTATAGGCCAGTGGCCAGACTCAGATCAAATACCAAGATCTCGTTAAACGTGTTAAGTATCCACGAACGCCGACCAGGGCCAGGCCCACCTCTCTCCTAGGTGGTCTCAACCTGCCCTGTCGCTCCGCCACAAAGTAACAGTCGAGGGCCGTCGGGAACCCAGGCCCACCTCTACCGGGATGGAGCCACCTGCCCCTTCAGCCCCCAACTCCGAACAGTACCACAGGTAATGTAAAGTGTGCAAAGTATATAGTATATGCCCGTGATCACCTCCCGAAGTGATCACGGCCCAGTAGTATAGCATGGCAGACGGACAAGAGTGTAGGGCCACTGATGATAATAGCATCCTATACTAAGCATTAGGATTGCAGGTAAAGGTAACAACAGTAGTAGCAAGGACAGGCTATGCATCAGGATAGGATTAACGGAAAGCAGTAACATGCTACACTACTCTAATGCAAGCAGTATAGAGAAGAGTAGGCGATATCTGGTGATCAAAGGGGGGGGGCTTGCCTGGTTGCTCTGGCAAGAGAGAGGGGTCGTCAACACCGTAGTCGTACTGGGTAGCAGCGGCGTCGGTCTCGTTGTCTAGTGAGAGAAGAGGGGGGAAGAAACTATAAATATTAAGCAAACAGATGCATAGTGATGCATGACATGACAAAGCGTGATGCTGGGTGTGCCCTAACGCGGTATGAGGTGGTATCGGTGAAGGGGGGAAACATCCGGCAAAATATCCCAGGTGTTTCGCGTTTTTGGGCAGAAGAGCCAGAGGTGGAAAGTTGCGTGTTTGCTATGCTAGGGATGCGTGGCGGACGAACGGGCTGCGTATCCGGGTTCGTCTCGTCGTTCTGAGCAACTTTCATGTAGAAAATAATTTAATCCGAGTTACAGATTAAAATATATGATTTTCTAAAGATTTTTATTAATTTCTGGAATTATTTTAATTCGAAATTAAATTTGTATTTAGATGCTATGGGTACACATGAAGTGTACCCAGAGTGTGTCTAAGGGGCTGACAGGTGGGGCCCTGGTCAAATGTCCAGTCAGCGTTTGACTGGACCGTTGACTGGTCAAAAGGGCCGATGGGACCCGCATGTCATTGATACATGTTTTACCAAACAACATTTGATTAACTAATCTGGTTGATTAGGTTATTAAGCAGGTTATTTAAGTTAACTAATTAACTTACTAATTAATTAATTAATTAATTAACAATTATTATTTAATTAATCCTTTTTTTGTTTTATTTTTGGGCGTGGGCCCCATCTGTCATAGGCACAGGGGGCCTATCAGGAGTCGGGTTACGGGCGCCGGGCGACCGGAGCGCTGGGCCTGCGGGCGCCCGAACTGGACGCCGGTCGCGGCGAGGCGCCGCGGTCACCGCCGCGAGTGGTCACTCCAGGGAAGGGAGCAGCGGCAGAAGGTGGGGAGAGGCCACGTAGGCCGACGCGGCAGCGGGGGTGCGGTGGCCGGTGCAGCGCCAAAGCGAGAGGGGGGCTCGTGGCGCGTGGTCCGGCAAAGCCACCGCAACGCCGGAGAGGACGGGGCCACGCGCGGCAACGGCGAGCAAACACGAGCGCGGAGTCAGGTGAGGCCAAGGCGAGGGGCACGGCGAAGGGGATGGCCCTGGGTTGTGGTCCGGCGCAGGGAGACGGTGCGGACACCTGGCAGCTGTGAGGTGGGCGCAGGCACGCACAGGGCAGAGAGTGCGGCCTGCTGGCGCGTTCGACGCGAGCATAGCGCGAGCAACGCGCGGGGCGTTCCTGTGCACCGGCACGGTCGGGCGCGGCGTATGGCGTCCGACAGGGGGAGAGGGGAGTATGAGGAAAGGGGAGGTGCTCACGGCGGGGGCCATAGGGGAATGGCATCGGGCCGACGGAGGCCTTCGGGGAGGAGGTCGATGATGCGAGCAGTCCGGCGAGGAGGAGGTTGACGGGGAGGGCGCATGTCCGGCGAGGGGTTGAGGCAGAAGAGCTCCGGTGGGGTTGCCCCGGCGAACGATGACGGTGGGGTGGTTCTCCTTGCGACGGCGGTTGGCGATGGTGACGGCGAAGGGTCGCGGCAACGGGGGTCGGGGAGCCGTTTCCCTCGATCAGATCGGGGGGGCAGAGGAGGAGTGGGACGAGGAGAGGGAGTGGGGACGAGTGGGAGTAGTGGGTTAGGGTTTCGGGCGAGAGGGGATAAGGGAGTGGGGGTGGCCGGCCTGGCCGGGACTTGGCCCAGTTGGGCTGGGGGCTGGGCCGGACCCGGGGGGGGGTTCCTTTCCTTTTTTTTTGTTAGTTGAGTTTTTGTTTTGATTATTTTTCTTATTTTCTTTTCTGTTTTATTTCTAGTTTCTTTTAAATTTTTAGTTTTTACAAAAATCACCGCTAGTACCTAAAGTAGTATTTATAACAAACTGCTGTCACATCAATTCTTAACCCATAATAAAATATTTTAATATTTTATAAAATCCAATAGGTATTTGTTTAATTGTTTTCACTACTGTTTTAATTAGTTTAGAGCCCTTAAACATTTTATCAAGGTTTGGTTTCTCCATCATATTTACAGTTGATTTATCTGACCCACCTTGAACATTTTGGTTTCATTGTTTGAAAACTTTTGTTGTTTGCCTATATTTTAAATTTGAATTTGAATCGTTTTGAACTAACATGATTTTATCAACAGCAACTGAGGTGACGTGGCATCATTAGCAAAGGTTTACTGTGCTTTAATTATCCGGGCATCACAATTCTCCTCCACTACAAGAAATCTCGTCCTGAGATTTAAGCGGTGGAGTAAAGGGGGAAGCTGTTGGTAGCGAAAAACCTAATGAGTCTTCTCGGTCTTGCTTGCTCTTCTAGAAATGGTCGATCCATTACGTTGATGTTTTCATTTCTCCACTTCAGGTCATCATGGCGAAGTCGTCCTTTTCTTCAGGAACTCCAACGTACTTACGAATAGGTAAGGGGCAGCTTGGCTACGACAGAATGCTTATGAGGGAAACAATCTGGGGATAACCCATGAATGAACATAAGATTATCTCTCGAGTTGAACATATAAAATACATCAAGAGTAAGGTATGAAGGTACCATGAGAAGTTTCAAACGGATAGGCAATCGTTCGATGTCTGAAACAACACGCGAAAGGGGTCCAAAGCAACGAGATTGAGTATTGCGTCTGTTACCAGAATAGATCACTAGGACGGTGGTCCGTGAATTACATACAAGGCCACGCACGAGGAATAACTTTAGGAACAGGGGGTGTACGGGAGAGTTAGGTTTCGATCCTGTGGAACTGTGGGTTATGGGCCCACCATGTGGGTTAAAGTAGGAAGGGCAGTGACGTCTTGCAAGATCATGTAAGCAAGGCATGTCAGAGGATAGCTTGTCAGCTATGTCGGCAACAACATCGATACCAAGGGCGAGGGACGAAGAGAACCATTTTCCTGCTCGTTGAACGAGGTGGGCCAATAGGCAAGGTTCTCGTCTATCGGTGGCTACCGAAATGTCATCAACAATAGTAACAGGGTCTTGCTGACAGAATTGTACACCGAGGTGATTACATAAGCAGGAGAATATTACCGCTTAGATCATATAGATCACAAGACGCGTTAAACCAACCAATGGAAAGGCAATTATGATTATCAGATTAAACAGAACAATGGAAAGGAAAATGGGTTTAAACACATATTTCAAAGATATACCCTTCCCAAGGACAAGTAGAGCATGATATCCATGACAGGATATAATGTAGAAAACTCTTTAGGTACGGGAGAGAATTTTCATGACATTACCCATACAGCGGTGTTTGGATAATTGAGCAGGAAACATTTAACATTGGGCTTCAAATGTTCCTGTTGAAAATTGGAGTACCATAGACATGCTTTGAGATAGCATTGACATGGTCAACATGTGAAGATCAGACTTTGGAGACAAAAAGGATCCATCAGGAACAACTTATAGAATAAGTCTTACAATTTCCTCATGGAAGAATGACTAACCTTGCCAAAAGGAAACTATAACAATAGGTCCTCCGGTCAGGTGTGCTAGGCATGACATCACCTTACCGGGTCATATAAAGACCAATGTTATAACTCTTGGAAATATGTTCCAACCATCATATCTGCCCGAGATTCAGATCTGATTGGTGTCAGTATACCTCAGACATTTGGATGCCTGAGAAGAAAAGGTGCAACACAATTTGACGAGAAGACATTGTAAGATTCTCGGGAAATGTACTATGAAAGGGAGTTCCAGAACAAGAGCTCATCATTAAACCAATGAAGGAATAAGGAGGTAGTTGATGAACTCGGTGACAATTCATCGAGATTTCGAAAGGATGGGTTTCCACAATTATGTGAGCAAGGAGATAACATTTGTCAAATCAAATGATATAATATAATGATGTATGCTCGAGGAAAGCATACACAATTGAACATTGATTGAAAGGTGCACCCGAAAGATGGGCTTAGGTAGCATGACCAACGTTAGAATGGTGGTTCAACAACCAATAGTCTAAGAACGAACTATCGACCATCAACTTCAAAGCAATAGGGTTGTTAGAAGTACAAAATCCACGCCGTACCGTTCACTTGTTGGAATCCCGGTTAGAACCAACACGGGGACCAAGAAAGAAAGGTGATGGTGAGAAGTATTACCTGTATCAAGAATCCTTAAGAGGTGATGAAATCCTCATGACTTTCTTGACATTAAAGATGGTAATACTCCAAGGTAAAGAAGAACAAATGCGGGATAGCAAGGAACTCAAGGTATAACACAAAACACGAACAAGTTTGTGTTGGAGGGAAGTCAATAAAGTGGTCGATGGTAACACAAATCATCGAGGGCAAGGATGGTATTTATCATCATGAACTCAATTGATATCTTGGAAGAGCTCGGAATGCTGATGATGATCACGACACATTTGTCGAGAGATTTCATGAAGATGTAATCAATCGGTGATGACATCTAGTCAAACGAATGATAAACGGAAGGTTATTGGAACCATGGTTACGACACAAACTCGAAATCAAGCTTGCGGTTCAAGGCGAAATGATATGATGAGGAAAATCAACGTAAGCTTAGCTCATCGTCGAGAATGGTGCTCCGTGAAGAAGGACCAAGTAGCACAGTTAAAATTTAGCACCATGATGATATAGCCGATTAGGCTAGGAATGACTTAAGTGATTATTAACTCATAAGCAACAACAATTATTTAAGAGTTATTGAACCAGAGTGCAGAATCGATTCACTTATTGGTGTCCTCGGTTGACGACAACCCCGAACCCAGGAAAATTGGAATCGGTGAGAAATAATAGTTGATGAAGAACCCATAAAAAGTTATGCAGTTCTATGATATTCTTGAGATACCAGAGTGTAATACACGACGGTAGATCAAAGTAAAGGTTGGTCGGGTGCAATGATCTGTAGAAGACAATTACTTCAACTTGTCCGAGAAATGGTATTTAAAGGAGAACATGGTCGGAAACACTATTGCAAAAGGTCAGATCCTGGATATAAGATGAACTTATACCAAAGGAATAATTTAATTTAAGAGAAGCTTTAATGATAAGATCTACATCGTGTCCATGGGCATGAACACAAAGTTCAAGGTCGACTCCCACTTCTCCAATGCATAACCTTTCATTCACTTCTCACTTTCGAAGAAGTTGTAGTGTTGAAATTTTATTTGGCAAAATACCAGAAGTGTATGACTCGTGAAAACTTTCAAGTTCACACAGTTTAGAGAAGGCATAAGTTCAACCCATAGGGGCTTCTTAGAAACATATACCACAAGTTTCAAGAGTAAATATCACAAGCTCAAAAGTAGAGCAAGGTTGAGAAAGTAGATGATACCATTTACCAAAGGCATTATGTATCCGAGGGAAGGCTCACAAGGTAATTGAATATGAAGGACGTTGTCGGATAAAGTCCATTAAAGGATCTGCCGGTCCATAACAGTGCTGACGTGAGCATCGACACACAACCAGAGGAAGTAACAATGCAAAGGCATTGGATTATGGAAACAACTAACTAATCCAGAGCTCAAGTGCAAAGGAATTATGATTTTCAAATCAAGGGATCAGAAGCAATGTTCTGATTAGGGATGGATAAGTTGAATAGCCTTGGGGGTACAATCGACGGCAATTGGATTTGTTGAGAACCATCTCATGTTTAAATGACGTCTGAGCCGGAAAGATAATTTAGAAGGATCAACTGATGATTGCGTGCATTCGCACTCATGTTGAATCAAAGGGATCAAAATGACGGTGTCTAAGGATACTAACGAATATTGCCAGACATATGGAAAGCATCCATCATGCAAGCAGACAAGTATTGCAGAGCAATAAGCTACTAAGGATTTTTGGAGGATCGAATAGTATTTCGATGACCATTGTGAAACACATGAACAACTGGGGGATGAGCGGATACTCGATAAGTGCGAGAATTATCCGTAGGGGTATTCAGGTGACAAAGAACAGCAAGGCAGTAAGCTCAAAGGATTATCGAAACAACGGCGAGTATTTCGGGGTATCTTGTAATAACAAGACCAACTGGGAATAAAAGTAAGAATGACCGGTGTAAGTATTTATCCATAGGGATTTTTCGATGGCAGGGAATTGAAAAAGCAATGGCACAAAGTTTCAGGAGAACATCGGAGAGTATTATCAGAATCTTCTGTTGAAGCAGTCGATCATCTGTAATGAAGGGCTCTCTGGGAGAAAGTGATAACGAGATCCTAATGTTAGATTTTAGCAAAATTCATTTAACCCGAATAGAAGAGAGTTCAGAGTCCTAGAGTAAGAATCAAGGAGTAAAAGATCCTAATACCACCCAGAGGGCGACGTGGGCCCGTAAGCCGCACAGCCATGTTAGTAAAAGTTTTTCAATGACTAGACTCGACTTCGGCCAAGGAGTTGGAAAGGGGGATTCCTACAGGCAGTCGGCTCTGATACCAACTTGTGACGCCCTTGATTCAATCATACACGCAAACATGTACGATCAAGATCAGGGACTCACGGGAAGATATCACAACACAACTCTACAAATAAAATAGGTCATACAAGCATCATATTACAAGCCAGGGACCTCGAGGGCTCGAATACAAGAGCTCGATCATAGACGAGTCAGCGGAAGCAACAATATCTGAGTACAGACATAAGTTAAACAAGTTTGCCTTAAGAAGGCTAGCACAAACTGGGATACATATCGAAAGAGGCGCATGCCTCCTGCCTGGGATCCTCCTAAACTACTCCCGGTCGTTGTCAGCGGGCTGCACGTAGTAGCAGGCACCTCCCGAGTAGTAGTAGTCGTCATCGACAGTGGTGTCTGGCTCCTGAACTCCATCGACTGGTCACAGCAATTGGGTATAGCAAAGGGGAAAGGGGGGAGAAAAGCAACCATGAGTACTCATCCAAAGTACTCGCAAGTAAGGAGCTACACTACATATGTATGCATTGGTATCAAATGGAATAATGGTATCATATGTGGACTGAACTGCAGAATGCCGGAATAAGGGGGGATAGCTAATCCTTTCGAAGACTACGCTTCTGGTAACCTCCATCTTGCAGCAGGAGAAGAGAGTAGATGGTAAGTTCACCAAGTAGCATCGCATAGCATAATCCTAACCGATGATCCTCCCCTCGCCGCCCTGTGACAGAGCGGCCACCGGTTGTATCTGGCACTTGGAAGGGTGTATTTTATTAAGTATCCGATTCTAGTTGTCATAAGGTCAAGGTACAACTCCAAGTCGTCTTGTTATCAAAGATCACGGCTATTCGAATAGATTAACTTCCCTGTAGGGGTGCACCACATAACCCAACACGCTCGATCCCATTTGGCCGGGCACACTTTCCTGGGTCATGCCCGGCCTCGGAAAATCAACACGTCGCAGCCCTACCTAGGCACAACAGAGAGGTCAGCACGCCGGTCTAAATCCTATGGCACAGGGGTCTGGGCCCATCTCCCATTGCACACCTGCACGTTGCGAGGGCGGCCGGAAGCAGACCTAGCCTAGCAGGCGCTCCAGTCCAATCTGGCGCGCACCGCTCAGTCACTGACGTCACGAAGGCTTCGGCTGATACCACGACGTCGAGTGCCCATAACTGTCCCCGCGTAGATGGTTAGTGCGTATAGGCCAATGGCCAGACTCAGATCAAATACCAAGATCTCGTTAAACATGTTAAGTATCCGCGAACACCGACCAGGGCCAGGCCCACCTCTCTCCTAGGTGGTCTCAACCTGCACTGTCGCTCCGCCACAAAGTAACAGTCGAGGGCCGTCGGGAACCCAGGCCCACCTCTACCGGGATGGAGCCACCTGCCCCTTCAGCCCCCAACTCCGAACAGTACCACAGGTAATGTAACAGTGCAAAGTATATAGCATATGCCCGTGATCACCTCCCGAAGTGATCACGGCCCAGTAGTATAGCATGGCAGACGGACAAGAGTGTAGGGCCACTGATGATAATCTAGCATCCTATACTAAGCATTAGGATTGCAGGTAAAGGTAACAATAGTAGTAGCAAGGACAGGCTATGCATCATGATAGGATTAATGGAAAGCAGTAACATGCTACACTACTCTAATGCAAGCAGTATAGAGAAGAGTAGGCGATATCTAGTGATCAAGGGGGGGGCTTGCCTGGTTGCTCTGGCAAGAGAGAGGGGTCGTCAACACCGTAGTCGTACTGGGTAGCAGCGGCGTCGGTCTCGGTGTCTAGTGAGAGAAGAGGGGGGAAGAAACTATAAATATTAAGCAAACAGATGCATAGTGATGCATGACATGACAAAGCGTGATGCTGGGTGTGCCCTAACACGGTATGAGGTGGTACCGGTGAAGGGGGAAACATCCGGGAAAATATCCCAGGTGTTTCGCGTTTTTGGGCAGAGGAGCCGGAGGTGGAAAGTTGCGTGTTTGCTATGCTAGGGATGCGTGGCGGACGAACGGGCTGCGTATCCAGGTTCGTCTCGTCGTTCTGAGCAACTTTCATGTAGAAAATAATTTAATCTGAGTTACGGATTAAAAGATATGATTTTCTAAAGATTTTATTAATTTCTGGAATTATTTTAATTCGAAATTAAATTTGTATTTAGATGCTATGGGTACACAGGAAGTGTACCCAGAGTGTGTCTAAGGGGCTGACAGGTGGGGCCCTGGTCAAATGTCCAGTCAGCGTTTGACTGGACCGTTGACTGGTCAAAAGGGCCCATGGGACCCGCATGTCATTGATACATGTTTTACTAAACAACATTTGATTAACTAATCTGGTCGATTAGGTTATTAAGAAGGTTATTTAAGTTAACTAATTAACTTACTAACTAATTAATTAATTAATTAACAATTATTATTTAATTAATCCTTTTTTGTTTTATTTTTGGGCGTGGGCCCCATCTGTCATAGGCACATCGGGCCTATCGGGCGACGGGTTACGGGCGTGGGCGACGAGCGCTGGGGCGTTGCGGGGCGCCCGAACTGGACGGCGTCGCGGCGAGGCGCCGGCGGTCTACCGCCGCGAGTGGTCGCAGCTGCCAGGGAAGGGGAGCAGCGGCAGAAGGTGGGGAGAGGCCTGCAGGCCGACGCGGCAGCGGGGGTGCGGTGGCCGGTGGCGCCAAGAGCGAGAGGGGGGCTGCGGGCGCGTGGTCGGCAAAGCCACCGCAACGCCGGAGAGGCGGGGCCAGCGTGCGCGGCAATCGGTGAGCAAACACCAGAGCGCGGAGTCAGGTGAGGCCAAGGCGAGGGGCACGGCGAAGGGGATGGCCCTGGGTTGTGGTCCGGCGCAGGGGAGACGGGTGCGGAGCACGGCTGCAGCTGTGAGGTGGGGCGCAGGCACGCACATGAAGGGCAGAGAGTGCGGCCTGCTGGCGCGTTCGACGCGAGCGTAGCGCGAGCAACGCGCGGGGCTTGTTCCGTGCACCGGCACGGTCGGGCGCGGCGTATGGCGTCCAACAGGGGGAGAGGGGAGTATGAGGAAAGGGGAGGTGCTCACGGCGGGGGCCGTAGGGGAATGGCAGCGGGATCGACGGAGGCCTTCGGGGAGGAGGTCGATGATGCGAGCAGTCCGGCGAGGAGGAGGTTGACGGGGATGGCGCAGGTCCGGCGAGGGGTTGAGGCAGAAGAGCTCCGGTGGGGTTGCCCCGGCGAACGATGACGGTGGGGTGGTTCTCCTTGCGCCGGCGGTTGGCGATGGTGACGGCGAAGGGTCGCGACAACGGGGGTCGGGGAGCCGTTTCCCTCGATCTAGATCGGGGGGGCAGAGGAGGAGTGGGACGAGGGAGAAGGAGTGGGGACGAGTGGGAGTAGTGGGGGGTTAGGGTTTCGGGCGAGAAGGGATAAGGGAGTGGGGGTGGCCGGCCTGGCCGGGACTTGGCCCAGTTGGGCTGGGGGCTGCTAGGCCGGAGCCCCCCCCCCCCCCCCCGTGGGGGGTTCTTTCCTTTTTTTGTGTTAGTTCAGTTTTTGTTTTGATTATTTTTCTTATTTTCTTTTCTGTTTTATTTCTAGTTTTTTTTAATTTTTAGTTTTTACGAAAAATCACCGCTAGTACCTAAAGTAGTATTTATAACAAACTGCTGTCACATCAATTCTTAACCCATAATAAAATATTTTAATATTTTATAAAACCCAATAGGTATTTATTTAATTGTTTTCACTACTGTTTTAATTAGTTTAGAGCCCTTAAACATTTTATCAAGATTTGGTTTCTTCATCGTATTTACACTTGATTTATCTAACCCACCTTGAATATTTTGGTTTCATTGTTTGAAAACTTTTGTTGTTTGCCTATATTTTAAATTTGAATTTAAATCGTTTTGAACTAACGTGATTTTATCAACAGCAACCGAGGTGACGTGGCATCATTAGCAAAGGTTTACTGTGTTTTAATTATCCGGGCGTCACAACCACGCCGTCGTGCTGCCCGAACTCATCTACTACTTCACCCCTCTTGCTGGATCGAGAAGGCGAGGACGTCACCGAGCCGAACGTGTGCAGAACTCGGAGGTGTCGTGCTTTCGGTACTTGGATCGGTCGGACGTGAAGACGTACAACTACATCAACCGCGTTGATATAACGCTTCCGTGAACGGTCTACGAGGGTACGTAGACAACACTCTCTCCTCTCGTTGCTATGCATCACCATGATCTTGCGTGTGCGTAGGATTTTTTTTGAAATTACTACGTTCCCCAACAAGCAGTAGCATCGAGTCCAACAGCAAATTTTCTTATGTGACAATGAGTTAATGAGGAGAGAGGTAATTTGAGTAACTTAGCTAGTTACTGTAACATCACATGTCCCAATGCAATATGTGTCTATAACCTAATAAATGAAGCTTTGTATGTTACTACACTTTATGTTACTACCCACTATGAAAGTAATAACATAGCCTAGGGATATGTATATGTTATTAGTGTATGCATTATCCACACTTAATGCTACTATTCACTATAAATGTAGTAAAATAGTATAGAGATATGTATATGTTACTAGTGTATGTTACTCTTCATTATAGTCAGTACTCCCTTCATTTTTATATACAAGGCCACTATAAAATATACATTTTGCATCTATACAAGGCCACGAACAATCGAGGCAAAGTTTAATACTTGCATGCATGCAGTCATAATGACAGTCAGCTACTTCCTTCACTCAGTTTCTTTGCATGTATGCGGAGTATTAATGATCACAGTAAACAAGACAAAAATTGACTTGTAAAGTAGGTATTAAATTTTACATTGGTACCTGTAATCTGAGTTTGTGGCGTTGTATACAAAAATGAAGGGAGTATAATTTATAAGGCCGGACTAACCATAGCTCCAGAATTCCTGTCAATCATCAGGAAAATACGACATTAGTTAACCTTGGGGATAGGCGAATTAACAGGCTGACCCGACCCGACCAGACCCGCCCTCCCGACGCAACACCTTCCGCCTCCTTGAGTCGCCGTCCCCTTTAGCTCGACCCGCTCCGGCGAGACGGTTCCGACCGACGGCGAGGTATGTGATGTGCTACCCCCATCCATCCCTTTATCGTCCCACACTTTGGTTCTCTCATTTAACCTGTTGACCGACGGCGCACAGGTGTACAGGGAGGCGGATTCCGGCGGCCGGAAACGGCCCGCTCCAGAAAGGGCAGCACCCGGAGTCGCGGTAAAGCCCTAGATTTCGTTGTCTCAGTTTGCTGGAACCCTAGTTCTTTGCGGGATTCGCGAATTTCTCCGTGTGAGATGGATTTGTGGCTGAGATCGATGGGATCTTCATGCCTGTTAGGCTCGTTGCGGCCCATTTGGATATGCAAGAATGTGCCTAATCTAGTGTGACAAAACGCAGGCACCATGGCGCTGTGTTCGGCTAGCAACTAACTGGTAGTTCTAACGCATCGTGTGGGTAACCTTTGCCTCGTTTGATTGGTGAAGTCTTGTCAATTTGTCATCGAACAAGATATTGAGAGTCTCATTTTTCCGGTGAAGGAGGATGCGATGTATACACTGGTTAGCTTGAGGGAGGAGGATGGTAGAATAGAACAGTGGAGGCTTTGTTATTGAATGGTCACATTCTTCTTTAGCCCCCGCTATCCAATAACATCTCCTCCCCGCCTAAAGCCACTCCCTGGCTCACACCACTTGGAGGAGATCCTCCTCTCGGAGTCGTCGTCCTTGTCCTCCGCTTACTGGACTGGGCGGAGTGGAGATCCATTCTGATCTGGATCTGTTAACTTGGTTGACGATGCTAATTTGCTTGGGTTGTTCTGTGAGTTTGGTTACAGCATTTCTTTTTCTTTGAGCAAGCAATCTGTCCTGGTCTTTGTGGGATAGGCAATCCAATTCACCCTGCTTGCTTCCGATCTGTTGTGGATCGGTGTGATGCGTGCTGGAGTAATCAGATCAGTTAATTCCAAAAGAAATTTGTTGTAAAAAGCAACAAATTAGAAGGTAAATTTGTAGACTGACAAGTGAGAACAACATCTTGTCGTTCACAGAAAAACATACCGTATGCTGAAATTTTCCATGACAATTTTGATTAGATTTCATCCATATCTGGTGTTTTTAATTATGCATATAGTGCTGAACATTTGACCAAACTTGCTCAAGCTAACTGATTGATCTGTACTCTGTTGCTAGAGGACACTGACGATTTCTTATCATTTTTTTTAAATGTCACTGGACGCACATTATTATAGCAAATTTATGGCTCTTTTTTGGGTTTTGATCCACTATGTTTGTTGCAGCTTTGGACCATCCGAGCTTGCATTCTGAATATGCGAAAGACCTGTGGTTTTGAATGCTGGAAATCAGACCACTTCCGTTTTTAAATGCACAAATATGTTAGGGAATTCTTTGCTAGCTGAGGAAGAACTGGTGCTTGCAAGTAGATGTGGTTTGTTCTCATCAAGCATGCAACAGTCTCACACATCGACCTGTCCTACTATCACATATGAAGAAGCTCTTAGAAGGGAACTGGAATATCGGCGAAGGTTGGAACGTACTCATCCACATCTGTTGATTGCTCTTAATGAAGCTCCTGCGCTATCCAGAGTAAGCTTCTTGTCTGTTAACTTGGCAGCAGGTTTTGTTGGTAATGAACATTTGTGGTCCTATGGTTGATAACTTACGTGCATGGGAAGTATTGAGTTAGTCTGGGTAACCAATCATAAACAGAAAATTACCATTTCATCTTAGTTTACTTTATATGTCAGCACAGTTTTATCATTTGCACTATCTGTGTATTGCAGAAAGCTATTTTGTACCTTTTATTCAATAGTTATCTTCTACTCCCTCTTTTCACAAATACTATAAGATATTTTGGATATTTCAGTATGGACTACATACGGACTGAAATGTGTGAACAAACACACTAAAACGTGTCTATATACCGCTGTTTCAGAAAAAAAGTTAGAACATCTTATATTTGTGAACGGAGGGAGTGTTTTCTTGTGCAAGGCATTGAATCGAGTCTCAACTTCATATGTTGAAAGCTCAAACAGGAGTCAGTTTTCTCAAGTTCTATTGTCACATTCATGCTGTTGAGAAAATATCCATAAGCCACACATTGAGTTTAATATTGCTTTACAAGATGTGATGAAACATACCCGAGTTTGATCCAACCACCCATGTGAGAAGCTGCAACAAAGGTGGTGTTGTTTCAATGCCACTCCAAATTACCTCTAGCCCTTTATTCTTGTTCTTACCATTTTCTGGACAGGATGAAGAGTTCAGCTTGCAGAGTTGTAGTAGTTCTTTGATCAGTGGGGAAAGTTTGCTAAAGTTTTAAGTAAACTGCATCCCTATTTAGAGAAACAATTATTCTGGACGATTTCTGGTTATTGAGTATTCATTTGAAATGCAGTTTACTATTGACTCATTGAGTTCTGGCACCACTCTCTTTTACTTCTGATGTTAAACAATTCCGTGTTCTCATTCTTCTGCATAGGTTCGATGTTACTTTCCCTAATTGTATCAAACTATAGTTAGATATTGGAAGATGTTATCTGAAAGCATGATAAGGCTATGCACTATTTGTTACTATGTTTTTGTTTGAAACCTAGAAAAATTTGTCGGAGAAATTAGATGCACTTTACTTATCTATTATTGGAATAAAAATATACTTTCAGGAGACCTGTACAGATTCAACACCTGATGTGTTGAAGAGAAAGTTAGCTCCTGAGAGTAATATGCCTTCACCGCAGTCAAGCTTTAATTTCACCGCCGCAAGAAGCCAGCCAGCAAATTGGTACCCCCCAAAGAAAAAAGTAATTGTTCGACAGCCTGCATCACAGGCTATGCAGGCTGTTCAAATACCCAGAACAAATTCTGTACCTTCCTTTTGGTGCAAAATATGCAAGGTGGATTGTGTCACTGAATTCAATTTCGGCGCCCATATTGGAGGGAAAAAGCACAAACTTAAGAAGCAACTGATTCTTGGTAATATGAACACTGGAAGACCTGGCACTGGCAGTCAGTTTGCGGGTAACACAAACCGTGGACCAAGTGAGAATGCAGTTTCTGGAAGTAGAAATGATGAACCAAATGCAGGTAGCAGCAGTATTGCTGGACCAAGCAGCAGCGTGTCCTCTGGAAGCAGACCCAGCGAAGCAAACCCCTGAAGCATTAAACTAGGTAATCAGCCTTGTTAGGTACTGTGGAAGGCGGGTTCCAAGCACAAGCAGTTCTCAAGGTCATGGAAGCTGTGCAAGAGTTTGCAGTTAACATCAAAGAACTAGGCTGTGTAGGCTGTCCTCGAATGAGCACAGTTGACTTTGACGAGCACGCATCTCTCATTGAACTTGTGCATGAGAACACATATTGGGCAATTGCACAGGTTGAGATGGCCAAGGAGTCTGTGTCTCTCATCAAGACTTGGCGACGTTTACAAGGTTCCGCAAGAATTAAAGCATCATGATACAGATCTTTCTTCATAAATACCATGTTTTATGCTTGTAACTGTCACATACTCAAATGGTTGATTGATTAGATCTTGAGTTTGATATTGTCGATGAATTTCATGTGCTGGAAAAGATGGATCTTGTTCTCATATGTGAAGGCAATCTTCTGTTATCCATTCCTGTGCAATTGTTATTCCTGTACATCTGAATGAAGGGGATTTCAGTGGTCCTATATGGCTTTTTATTCTGAAATAAAAACCCAGGGGTTGAGTCTTGCAACTCTTTGGGAATACTGAAATTTACTGGCTTCAGCCACATCATGCTCACATTCATCTACAGACGGTCATAGTTGTTTATGCCAATGTTCACAAGGGCATGTCAAACTCATTGATTCATATTTCATACATTTTTTTATTACAAACTCATTGGTTCATATTTCATACAATTTGTAGATGCGTCTTTTAATAGGGTGAAAGAAAAAAAAATCTTATGTGTTGAAATCATTCAAACATATCCCTGGGTTTATGTAAAAAGAAAGGGTTGGAAAGCAAGATCTGAGTCGCCTACGATGACCTCGATGAGTCTGGCAAGGCATGGACTTGCCTGGTTTTGAGATGTATATAATGATCAAAGTTGTGAGTTCAGTGAACTAAGGATCCTACATGTAGCTTTCCATGGTTGTTATGGAGTTGGGAATTCGCTATCTACCTGATAAACAATGGCTGTAATAAAAAAATCACATGACATGTTGAAGTAAATCGATAATTATATATAGAGTAAAAATATACTATCAATCGTCAGCAAACTTGAAGTGTATATCCGCTTTGGTCACCAGACTGAATTATACCCGAAATATGTTTCTTTCTAACATACAGAAAGCTAAGAGAAGTCCCAATTTATTCTGACATCCAGTTTTCTTTTATTAAACTTATGACATGTGGATGAATCATCAAAGTGCATAGAGCTATTTTAAGTGGTATACTCAGCTTACTTCTTTTAGTAAAGCAATACATTGTAAGCAAGTGAATGATCTGTCAAGGAATTCCTAAAGTTTTTGGTGGCTGTCTATCAAAAACAAGAAAAGTGGAGGAAGGAGCTGAATTTATCAACCGTCTCTGACGACAACTTATTCTCTTTCCTTTTTTATATTTCCTTGTTTCTTGAGTCAAATGTAATGAAAATTGCACAAATCAGTCGATACGCATATAAGATGTTATCTCTCCGATCGAAAATATGTCGGAATTAATGGGCATGTTGAGTTTAATGGGCCTTGAGCCAACTGTAGTTCACAATTTTGTGAGAAGTCAAAGAAGTCACGATTAATTTAGACATCCAATATTTTTTTGTTGAACTTATGGCATGTGGATAAATCATCAAAGTGCATAGAGCTATTTAAGTGGTACTCCGTTTACTTCTTTTAATCGTGAACCATACTCCTACTTCTTTTAATCAAGCAGTACATTGCAAGCAAGTGGACGGACGAGCTATTTTTTATCGAGAATAAAAGAAGTGTAGGATGAGTTGCACTCATCAACGGCCTTTGACAACAACTGATTTTCTTTTTTATTATTTGCTTGTTTTCTAGAGTCAACTCCTATGACAAGTTGCACACATCAATCAATATGAATATAAGACGCCGTCTGTCCTATTAAAACAATTGCTAGAATTAATGGCCCTGTTGGGATTAATGGGCCTTGACCTAACTGAATTTGAGAAGTTAGAAGAAGTTACAATTACTTTCGACATATGTATCTTTTATTGAACTTATGACATATGGATGAATCATCAGATCACATGGAGGTAATTAACTGGCACTCAACTTATTTCTTTCAATCGAGCAATACATTGCAAGGAAGTGGAAAATCGAGTTGTTTACCAACAAAGGAAGTGGATAATCGACCTATATTCATCAGCTGCCCCTGACGATGGTGGTGGTTTCATCACTCTGGCCAACGGGGCTACCCTACCCAGCCATAGGGCGCCGACTATGAGACACGTAGATAACCGACGCCGTGCTAGTGAGTGTCAAGTTCCCTTGCATAACTATAAATACGAGTTCCAAACGGATCATGACAAGTCGGATGAGCAACGAAAATTCTAAAACCCTCACTTGATGTGTCATACTCGTGGCCACGATGTGCGTTGCCGCCGCGGATGGGAAAAGTGGAGGAGGCAAAGCCGCTTGGAAGACATGGCTGTCCATAGTGTGTGTCGTCGGCAATGTCTTGTTCCTTTGGATCTTATCAGCGTCTACCGGTGGGGTTGCCCAAGGGAAAATAAAAAAAACAAAACTTGAGAGGGGGAAAGAGTGTACGACCATATTCATGAATCAATAAGTCAAGCATCCCTACAAACTAAAATATGTATAATCACTTCGTACGTTTAGACCACCAGGAGCCAGAGCCCCCCTCCTACCCCAGTTTCATTATCCATGGATGGACCGAGGGAAAGACTTAAGAGGGCGAGAATGTATGACCATATTCATGAACCAACAAGCCAAGCATCCATATAAACTAAAATATGGGCATAATCACTTCAGGGAGCAGAGTTCTCCTCCCTTCCACGGTTCGATTATCAACTGAAACCAAGGTTCAAAACCCAATTACAGTACAAAGTAAATTACAGCAAAGTATAAGGCCAAAGCTTTGGCAATACACAACACAGCTTGTTGAAAACATATTACAAGATAAGTGCAAAATGCGCTCAAGGATACTACAATCCGGACCCCCTCTTTGAAAATTACCTACAGCCCACCTATAACCAGCCTTGACAGATTTACTAACCCACTTTACACCTTGCCAAAACATGGAAGGTTTTATAGAAAAATATATTGGGAACATTACTAATATTTTTATTATCAAGTATTTGCTTCCATATTTTGTCATCGTCTTCGATGTACCTCTTGATCGAGTTACCAAAGGAGGCAGACGTTGAGATCTTTAATCACTTCAATCTTCACATGGTAACTGAATTCATAGAAAAAATGAAAGAAAACTAGTCATTTGAGACAAGTTGACTTACATAATATGACAATATATTGTTTCGAAGTTGCAAAAGAGAATATTTACACATTGCCCTAACAATCTAACCTGCAACCTCAAAGAAAAAAGCACTATGAAATGACTCAGCTAAGGATGTTACCGGCACTGGGGCTGTCGGTCAACCGACGTGCGTGAATGTTGACACCCGTCAAGAGCCATGAAAATTTTGAGTGAACTTGTGTGTCTCTCTAAGACACACCGACCCAATGTTATATTTCTTTCTAAAACTACACAAAATTAAGAGCATGTTAAGAGTTTGCGCTACTGGTTGGGTATGGAAAATGTTTTTTCCATTACCGTTCAAGGCAAAGGGTATAGGTCTGGCTGTGTTTTGGGATGAACATTTCTCTCGAACTAAATAAGTTTGGTGACCATTTATTGACATGTATGTTTGGAATGCAGATGGCACAAAATGGAGGAGCACTTTCATCTACGGGGAACCAAAGGCGACCTAAAGGTATGTTAGTGGGATCTTTTGAGACGAGTTAAATCACTTGGTGGTAGTCCTTGGTTTCAAATGGGTGATTTTAACGAAGCAATGTGGTACAATGAGTATTTTTCTCGTCATAACAGACCAACAAGATTAAGGGCCAATTTTTGAGAAGTTTTGTTTGAATGCAGTATATTCGACTTGGGCTACCATGGTGTTCCGTAGACTTCTAATAATAAGCAAGATGGCAACAGAAATGTGAAGTTACTCCTTGATCGTGCAGTGGCGTACCCTCAATGGTCTTATTTATTTTTTAAATGCAAGGTTTCTCACATCATCAACTCTAGGTTAGAGTAGACCATTGTCCTTTGTTAGTTCAAATTGATGGGTTCCCCTTGCTTTGGAAAAATTACTAAGCATATTAGATATGCGTCATTTTGGGAAAGGGAGGGGGTGGCTCTGGACGATTAGGTTAAGGCTTGTTGAAATAATGGTACACATATAGACGACCCGAAGAATGTGGCAAATAATGTGGATAGATTAATGAATTATCTTCATTGGATGGACTCGGGCTCATATTTTCTATCTTCCAAAGAAACTTGACTCGGCTCGTAAAAGATTAAATGTGCTATTTAAAAGAGATGACCATACCACGCCTCTGGAAAGGAAGAAAATACTGAGGGAGATGGATGAGCTCCTTCTCAAGGAAGAAATTATGTGGAAGCAGAGATCACATTGGACAATATGAAATGGGGGAACACAAATTTCTTTCACAGGAAGGCTTCTTGGAGGGCCAAAAGAATAATATTTCTGGCCGCGAGAAGAACCATGGGTCTTTTACAGAGAATTTGGATGACATTCAGGGGCCGTGAATGCAAAGCCAGTGTGAGCGGGGTAAAAATTCGTTGGCTGGCCCAAAGGGAGTGGCGCTCCGTTGTTGCTGCTTGCTATAAGCAGAGTTATAAGGGCGCGGCTATGTGCTGGCCGCAGCGGTTCCTATCGCACTGTCGCCTGTAGAGAGCCAGTGCTGGGGCGGCATAGCGATCGCGTCTGCTGTGACGTCATTCACTTTTTTTCCACATTTTTGCTTCATTTTTTACTATTGTTTATATTACAAAAAATACTCTACATGTGTATGGAAAATGTTTAGAAAATGTTAAACATGCATTTGAAAAATGTTATTCATGCGTATGGAAAATGTTTATAATATTCAAAAAATGTCACGTGTTTAAAGCAAATATACGTGTCATTTTATGAAATATATATACAACGTACAAAAAGTGTTCGCGTAATTCAAAATATTTTTCCACATAATGTAAAAAATGTTTCATAGCATCCAAAAGATGTACGTGACATTTTAAATAAAATTATGGCAGTCCAAACAAATGTTCCTGACATTTTAAAATATGTTTATACAATGTAAAAAAATGTTCATGTAGGATAATAAAATTTTTATTTTTAGAAAATATTTGTATAATGTAACAAATATTCTTGTAGTTTAAAAAATATTTATTGCCATTTAAAAAATGGACAATGTATTTGAAAAATGTTAATTTGTATCTATATCTATATCTACACCAATATAAAAAAGACCCAAAGGGACAGATCAAAGCATGTCAATCCTACGACCTATATTGTTACAATGGTGAGCGCTCAACATGTTTAATGTGTAATTAAAATCATACCAAACATCAACGTCTGTGCTAATCACATAATTAATATGTAACTGATATCCTGCCCAATATCAGCGCGCATTGCACTTACACATTACTAGTTCTTAAAAATTTTAAAAAATGTATTTGTAAAAAAATGTACACAATGCGTTTGAAAAATGTTCAAAGTGTATCAGAAAAATGTTTTTACGTGTGCTCTTAAAATGTACATTGTATATCTAGAAAAAAGTAGACAAGAGTCCAAAGAAATAAACCAATAAAAACCGAAAAGAAAGAAAAAAGGAAAGCAAAAAAACATAGGAAACAAAGAAAATCAAAATATAATGAAGAAAGAAAGAAAAACTAAGAAAAACCAGAGAAAAAATGAAAAAAAACAAAGAAAAACGGTGAAAAACAAATAAAACCAACAAAATACAACAAGCAAAAAAACAAAAAAACAAAGAAAACTGGACCGATCAAACCTACAGGGATCGCTACTAGAGGCATCGACCGCGACAGCTAAATGAGCCAGTACGTAGGACGTCGCTCATAAGCGATTTCTATCAGAAATCAGTACGGGCGATATAGCTGTCGCGAAGTTATAGACTCTCAGCTCCGACCTCTTTTCCCGAGTCACACTCGCACGTAGACAGCCAGGAATGCGAAGTGAGCAAAGCGGCAAGCGGCAAGCGGCAAGGGGGACACGGGGATCAGCACGACAACGCCGCCATGCACAACTACACCAGCAGCCGGCGGCTCATTGCATCACCGGCCTGTCTATCAGGTGCATGCGCCCAACTGTCCAAGCCAAAGCCCCATTTAATAAAAAAGGACACAATTCCTAGTCGCTCGTGCCGTCCCCCACGGGCGGCCCGGGCGAAACCCTAGCCGCCAGAGAACTCCCCCTCCCCGATCTCCCACTCCCCTCGCCGCCGCCAGCAAGCGCCGCCGGGCAAAGCCCGTGTGGCTTCGGCGGCGGGGGGGCCTTTCATTTTTTCCTCTCGCGAGGCCTGGGCGCTGCGGGGGCCGCTCGGCTGAGGAGAGGCGTGGGGGCGCGGCGTGCTGGCATCGATGGACGCGGCGAGCTTGCGCCGGTGGTGGCGGCGGGCGCGTGGCCAGGTGCGCGCAGTGGATGGGGCGGGCGTGGCGCGGTCAGCCCAGTGCGTCCAGTCGCGGCTGGGTGGAGGCTTGCGCGGTGCGGCCAGGCTTGGCCCGGCACGAGCTAGCGCGGCGCGGGGGCGGCAGGCACGGGCGACGCGTGCGCGCGCGCATGTGGCGCTGGCGGTCGTTCCCGGCGCGGATCTGCTGGATGCCTGGGCGTGCTTGCGCGGCTGCCCAGATCTGGTGGTGCCCTTCGGCGCTGTGCTCGGTGGGGAGGAGGCTCGATCTGGGCCAGTATGGCTGCCTCTTGGTGGCTGGTCGCGGCGTCGGCTGGCCGGTGGTGGCGGTAGCGGGGGGTCGGCGGAAGATGGGTGGGCTCTTCCTCCAAGCATGGTACACGCTCGGCTCCTTGGAGTTGTGGCGCCGTCCTACGTGGATGGAGCTAGAGGAGACTCGGGCAGATCATTCCAGTACAGTTAGTCCTGTTCTTGCGTGCGGCTGTGCGAGCCACTCAGCTTTGGCTCGATTCTGCCAAGTTCCAGCGCGCGGCGGTGCGGGCCGGCAAGTTCTTGTTTTCTCTCGGCCTTTCCATTGCGCTGCGGTGCGGGGTCTCGCCCAGTTCTGCGCACGAAGGTTGGAGGATGGCCAGATCTGGCTGGGTTCGCCCAGGTCCTGCGTGCGGCGGTGCAGCCCGGTCAAGTTGGTGTGTGCGCGCCTTGTTCCTGCGAGCGGCGGCGACCAATCTGTGTTTGGTAGTGTGTGCCCGGTTTCGTTCTAACCTGAGGCGTTGGGTGGCCTCGGAACCCAAGATTGAGGATGGAAGGCCTGGCTTCGGATGAAAATCCTGCATCGATTTTTTCGGTTGCCGACGGTAATGGCGTCCGCGGACGTCGTCTTCCTCCCTGGAGGTGCTGTTGTGGAGCCTGTTTTGCTCTTCGTACCTCAAGGCGTGAGATCTCTGGATGAAAATCTAAGATGTGGCAGATCGGGTGATGACGGTGTCCTCAACATCGTTTTCCTCCTTGGAGGCATCACCTTGGAGATCCATTGATGGTTTCCGATGGTGTACTAAATTGTTGGCGGAGCTCGGATTTGTGGTGATGCCGACAGTGTCTTTTTCTTTCGTTTCTTTTTGTGTTGCCTTTTGCGGTACTTTCCTCCTTTGGGGGTGTCTTTGTAATATCTCTTTCTATCAATGAATTTGGCAGTTCTTCTGTCAACGTTCAAAAAAAAGCCCCATTTAATTAGGCCATTTTTGTTGACTAATTATATTAAGGGTTTGTCTAAGACACGTCTAAATGTGTAAGTTATTACAGATCTAAGTGACTCAATTAAACTAGAAAAGAATAAAAAAGAACAAAAGAAAATGTATGCACGAATTTCCGCATAAAATCGATGACATAGGACTAGATGTGCAATGCTTTGGCATGTGCTTTACCAAAACTTTTATACTAATGACTAATGACTAATTATATTAATTTTCTACGGAGAGCATAATGTACATATTCATATGTGCACCAATACATCTTGCGAAACACTATTAAATAATTATATTTTTCCTCATTAGATTTTAAAAAACAAGGCAAACGATTTGTTATATTCATAAATTAAGAAGAGAGTTGTCCGGTTAATTAGCGGAAACCCAGAGGAAAATCCGTTATAATATGCCGTGGCACACAAAAGATGTCCCTTAACTCTTGGTGAAGTCTAGATTTGGTCTCTCAACTCCAAAACCGGACAACTTGCACCCCCAACTATCGAAACCGGACAAGGTTCATCCCTGGTCTCGGTTTTGACCAGTTTTGGTGCTGGCTCACCCCAGTTTTGACCTGTGCATACTCAAATTCATGTACAAATTTAATGTCCATGAGCCTTTTGAAATTCACATACACTTTTCAAATCAGCGTAGTTTTTCCAAGGTCACATACTTTTTTTCAAAAATAAACATACTTTTTTTAAATCAGTGAACAATATTGAAATTTGCGTACTTTTTTCAAATCCATGATTTTTAACATTTGCATGTTTTTTCAAATCTACTTATTTTTGCGTAAAAAATTCCAAATCTACGTACTTTTTCAAGTTCGCATAAATTTTTGAAATTCATGAACTCTTTCAAAAAAAGTACGCGAATATGAGAAAGTACATCAATTTTAAAAAGTACATGAATTTGAAAAAACTACATGAACTTTTAAAAAAGTATGCAGATTGAATAAGTATGTGAACTTGGAAGAAGTACGCGGATTTGAAAAAAGTACACAAATTTTTAAAAAGTACCCGACTTTAAAAACATTACGCGAACTTGGAAACAATATTGAATTTGAGTTGGCACAGTCAAAACCGGGGTGAGACAACATCAAAACCGGTCAAAATGTGACCAGGGATGAATCTTATCACATTTTAGAAGTTAAGAGGGCAAATTGTTCGGTTTTGGAGTTGAGGGACCAAATCTAGACTCCGCCAAGAATTGAGGGACGAAAAGTAAACTTTTCTCTAAATCATACACACCGCTTAGTGCATAGTCGGAGTTGATCGTTGGCGTCATCATCAACACTTCTCCCCGAGCAAATGGCTTTGACTTCACCGCAAGCGACCATCGACAAAGCCAATCGAAAGGTGTAGAGAAGCCGCAAGACGATCCAAGCCAACCAATCTACCACACGCCAGGAACAGGGCGGCACCGAATTAGAGAACAATCCACGACGAAGAACTATGCAAGGCCCACACCACGAAGAATCACCAAGCTGGTCTATCAGACGCTTGTCATCGTTGTCGCATGGACCTCATTGCCGCGCAACTCCGAATCCATCACACCAAGAAGATCATGACGACCCCGGGGACATGCCGAAGAGTCAACTACCGCATTCGTAGTCACGACCCCGTCGTCTATCAACCACATCCCAATTTTACTTCCTGAATCTTGAAAAAGCCATACATAGCTATCACTTCTCGTGCCAATGCGCTCCATGGAGGGAGACCCGTCCACTAATTAATACCCTCTTCGGAGGTCGAAGATGCCATGCCGTTCCCGAAGAAAGGAGACAATCTATGTAACTTTAGCCCACCTTTTGACTACAGTAGACTCTATCTTGCCACACAAACCACAGACGATCACCATCTCCAACCGTGGAGCTTGCCAGTTGACACCAACTCCAAAACACTTCTCCCAAGAGGGAAATATGACACAAATGCCACCATCGTCTGATCTGGTGATCCCGAATCTAGGGTTTCCCCCGGAGTAACAAGGACAAGGAGGTGAGAACCTGAAACAACACCTTCAACAAGGTGACGACGCTCGTAGACGCAACTATCATTGGTCTGGAAAACATTCGAGCTTCGCTTTCGCCGTCCATCTCGCCTCTTAAGTCTGTCGTCGGCTGGCCCACCAAATTTCCATCGATGGCACCCACGTCGTAGCAAGGAGCCCAGCCAGGCCCATTGGCCCTGGAGCCCATGTCACAGATTTGGAGGCAGAGAGGGGAGGGGGGCAGACGAGATCGCGACCTTACCACAGGCCTCGCCATGGAGAACTGGCGGACCATCGAGAGGCCGCAGATGAGCCACATCGAGCAGATCCGTCAATGTTGGTCTGAATCACGCCGACAAGGGAAGTCGCCGCAGGCACCGGGCACACTCCTCCATTGGGCGCCACATAGCCATTGCAACTGCAAACTAGCACGCCAGATCGCCGAAAAAAGTTTCTGCCATTCGACAGCTTCCTGGCCTGAAACAGAGGCGAAGCCGCCGCGGCGAACCCCGCCGCCCGTCGTGCGGGCTTAGCCTACCAGCATCCTTTGGCAACAACGGGGGGAGAGACGGGGTGGGTGGTGAGCTGATGACGTCAGCATGGAACTGGGTTTTCCTTGTGCCACCTGGAAGGTGACTTCTTTCCGATGCTTCACAAGTGATGCTTTTGTTAGAACACAAGGTCAATTTATTCTTTAGCACCACTCTTACTCTTTTAACATTAATATTCAATAAATTTCCAAACATTATACAATTCAATACATATTTAAATTATATGATTAAGTGAGGGTATAATTTTTTCACCGTTTGCGTCATCGTCATCACTTCTCCCTAAGAAATCGACTTCGACTTCATCGCAAGCGACCACCGCCAAAGCCAACCACAAAGGTATAGAGAAGCCATAAGAAGATCCAAGCCAATCAATCAACCACACACCAGGAACAGGGCGACACTGAATTAGAGAACAATCAACAATGAAGAACTATGCAAGGCCCACGCCGAGAAGAATCACCGAGCTAGGCTACCATTGTCGTGGCACTGATCTCGCTGTCGCGCAACTCTGACTCCATCATACCAAGAAGTCCATGACAACCTCGAGGACATGCCAAAGAGTCGACTACCACAACCGTAATGGCGACCCTATTGTCTCTCATCCACATAGTTGTTTCCAGACAAGCCATCGACGACCACCATCACCAACCACGGGGCATTCCGGCCGACACCAACTCCAAAACACTTCCCCAAGAGGGAAACATGACACCAGTGCCTCCATCATCTGATCTGGTGATCCCGAATCTATTGTTTCCCATGGAGTAATAAGGACAATGAGGCGAGAACCTGAAACAACACCTTCAACAAGGTGACGACGCTTGTAGACGCATCTGTCATCAATCCGGACAACATCCGAGCTTTGCTTTCGCCGTCCATCTCACCTCTTGAGTCCGTCTTTGGCTGGCCTACAAACCCCCATTGACGATGCCCACCTCGTAGCAAGGAGCCCAGCTAGGCCCATCGGCCCTCAATCCCATTTCACAGATCTAAAGGCAGAGAGGGGGATAGACCAGATCGCAACCTTACCCCATGCTTTGCCTGGGAGAGCCGGTAGACAACCGAAACCACCACCGGGAGGCCATAGACAAGCCACATCAAGCGGATCCATCATTGTTGGTATGAATCATGCCGACAAGGGAAGCCACCACAATCACCGTGCCACACCTCTCCATTGGGTGTCGCGTAGCTGTTGCAGTTGCAAAGCTAGCACGACGGGTTGCCAGAAAAAATTTCTGTCGTTCGACAACTTCTCGACCTGAAACAGAGGCGAAGCTACCCTGAGGAACCCTGCTGTCCGTCGTGCGGGCTTAGCCTACCGGCATCCTTTGGCGACAACGAGGGGAGAGATGGGGTGGGTGGTGAGCCGATGACGTCGGCGTGGATCTGGGTTTTCCTTGTGCCACCCGTGAGGCGACTTCTTTTCGGTGCCTCACAAGTGATGCTTTTGTTAGAACATGAGGTCAATTTATTCCTTTAGCATCACTTTTACTCTTTTAACATTAATATTCAATAAATTTCCAAACATTATACAATTTAATACATATTTAAATTTTATGATTAAGTGAGGGTATAACTTTTTGTCCATTTGCGTCATCGTCATCAGTTCACCCCGAGCAAACGACTTCGACTTCACCACAAGCGACCATCGACAAAGCCAACCGCAAAGGTGTAGAGAAGCCACAAGAAGATCCAAGCCAATCAATCAACCACACACCAGGAACAAAACGACACCTGATTAGAGAACAATCAACAACGAAGAACTATGCAAGGCCCACGCCGAGAAGAATCACCGAGCTAGGCTACCATTCTTGAGGCATTGATCGCGCTGTCGCGCAACTCCGACTCCATCATACCAAGAAGTCCATGACGACCCCGAGGACATGCCAAAGAGTCGACTACCGCATCCGTAGTCGTGACCCCATTGTCTCTCATCCACATAGTTGTTTCCAAGCAAGCCACCGACGACCACCATCACCAATCACGGGGCATTTCAGCTGACACCAACTCCAAAACACTTCCCCAAGAGGGAAACATGACACCAGTGCCTCCATCGTCTGATCTAGTGATCCTGAATCTATTGTTTCCCCTAGAGTAACAAGGACAAGGAGGCGAGAACCTGAAAAAACACCTTCAACAAGGTGACGATGCTCGTAGACGCATTTGTCATCAGTCTGGACAACATCCGAGCTTTGCTTTCTCCGTCCATCTCACCTCTTGAGTTCATCGCCGGCTGGCCTACCAAACCTCCATTGACGATGCCCACCTCGTAGCAAGGAGCCCAGCTAGGCCCATCGGCCCTCTATCCCGGCCCATTTCATAGATCTAAAGGCAGATAAGGGCCCATTGGGTGTCGCGTAGCTGTTGCAATTGCAAAGCTAGCACGCCAGGCCGCCGGAAAAAAATTCTGCCGTTCGACAACTTCTCGGCCAAAAACAGAGGGGGAGCCGCCGCGAAGAACCCCGCCGCCCGCTGCGCGGGCTTAGCCTACCGGCATCCTTTGGCGACAACGAGGGGAGAGACGGGGTGGGTGGTGAGTCGATGACGTCGGCGTGGATCTGGGTTTTCCTTGTGCCACCCGGGAGGCAACTTCTTTTTGGTGTCTCACAAGTGATGCTTTTGTTAGAACATGAGATCAATTTATTCCTTTAGCATCACTTTACTCATTGAGCATTAAAATTCAATAAATCTCCAAATATTATACAATTTAATACACATTTAAATTATATGATTAAGTGAGGGTATAATTTTTTTGTTATACGAATTCTTTACGCATACGATTTTTTTAAAGAAATCAGGGCCCCAAATTCCTAGAGGCGGCATTGCGCCCCCCCATAGGACAAGAGCCTGCACTTGCAACATTGATTTTTTTTTTCCTTCTCAAACTGGCCCTCACCCCTCAGAAGTTAGAACCAGTCGTGCCGTTCAAATTATCCATGTATTTTGCGACGAGACGTCCTAATTAACAAACGGTTGCCCGTATAGTCCGCACCCGCTCCTACACGACACGCTACATTTCAGGAGCGACAGTAAAATACTACGAACCACTTACTATATTTTTACCTCTCAGTAAACAAAGAACCGCCCATCTCCGGGGTATATTCCAGCCAATTATTTGCTCCAGACAGTCCAATAGAAGAATAACATATCCCTCCAAAAAACAATAAGGCATCACCAATCTTGGCTTATCATCCAAGCAGCTCCCAGCAGACAAACACTAGATGCAGGCGCCATCCGGGGCTTGAGCGACCGCGACCCCCCACACACAAGCTCTAGCAGAAAATAGGAAGACGTGGTAAGACTCCGGCACCCCTCGTTTGATCCGTCGGGCTGCCGATGCGGGATGGCGCTATCAATTGTACGTTCACGCAAAGGGACACGCATCGTTGTTGGGTCTATTTAAGCTCCACCGGAGGGTGGCTACTGAGGTCACCACCTCACTGCCCCCATCTTCTCCAGAAACCTTGCCGGCCTAGCTAGTTCGGCGGCGGCAATGGAGATCGAGCGGGAGGCGCCGAGCAGCGAGAGGGGGAGGAGCTGGCGAGCCAACGCCGTGCAAGATGTGCAGGATGGCAAGAAGTTTGAAGACGGTGATGAGACGCTCGTCAAGGTACAGTGCTATGTCTTGCTCCTCTTGTGCATATGTAGAAGCTCGTTTGCTCATGTTCATGGTGAGTCTGGCTCTAGCTAGAGAGATCGGTTAAATTTAGTTACAATATCTGTGCTGTACAGGAGCCGGCATGGAAGCGATTCCTCTCCCATGTTGGGCCTGGGTTCATGGTGTCCCTGGCCTATCTAGATCCTGGCAACTGTAAGCGCCCTTAATTTCCTCTTTTGCAACCAGCTCTGGCTTTTATCATTGTTCATACCTCGGGTCACGGTTCTCATGGTGATGGAACTGTTGATGCAGTGGAGACGGACCTGCAAGCCGGCGCCAACCACAGATATGAGGTAGTGGTAGTGCACATTTTTCAGCTGATTCTACCTTTTCCCAGGCGATTCTACTTTTCCATGACATTGCACTTTTTTAACGATCTTTGTGGATCGAGTATGCATTCTCTTTCTAGTAAATCTCAAACTTTTCACCGTTTCCAGCTCATCCCAAAACCAAAAGGAGTTGAGAGACTAATTGGCACCTCTGTCTTTTGCTTTGTCCTGTCGATTGTGTGCTTGCAGCTCCTCTGGGTGATTCTGATTGGCCTTATCTTCGCGCTCATCATACAATCACTAGCAGCTAACCTTGGCGTGGTTACAGGTATATTAAAAGTCCACAAACGCCAATCTCAACATACAAAACAAAATGCAAGTTGTGCTAGCTAACTCGATAATCGCGTGCGTGCAGGAAAGCATCTCGCGGAGATATGCAAGACCGAGTATCCAAAGCCGGTGATGATCTGCCTGTGGCTTCTTGCGGAGGTGGCGGTGATCGCCGCCGATATCCCGGAAGGTTCGGATCATTATGCTGTCTATGTTTATTTACTTTTGTGCTTTGTGTGTGTGTGTGTGTGGGGGGGGGGGGGGGGGGGGGGGGGCATTGCCCCCCTGTGGACGGCATTCTTTTCTCCCTATCTTGTTGTCCTTAGTCAACCGTTGCTAACTATATGAATCTTAAATTAACCACATCCCTTAATAAAAAACACTAATAGCAAGTATGCACATGGTGGAGTCAACATGCTGAACTGGTCTACATAATTGTATTACTTTGTTATTGACGTGCCCAATTGTCTTTTGTTGAAAACACTACGTAGCAATGGCGAAAACAGGTCTTTTGTCGTTGTTTTTCTGCAGTGGAGCGACGGCAGCAGTTGAAAATAGCAACAATCTAGTAGTAATCTATAATGACATGCATGTCTTCTAAGTTTCTTACGAAATCGATCGGTTAACTTGTTTGTTTACATAGTGATTGGGACAGCATTCGCTTTCTACCTCTTGTTCCGCATACCTGTGTGGATCGGGGTTCTCATCACCGGCTCCAGCACGCTCCTCCTCCTTGGCCTACAAAGATATGGAGTGCGCAAGCTCGAGTTTCTGATCTCCATGCTGGTTTTCGTCATGGCCGCATGCTTCTTCGGAGAGCTGAGCATAGTGAAGCCTCCGGCGAAGGAGGTCCTCAAGGGTCTGTTCATTCCCAAGCTCAAGGGGAATGGCGCCACCGGAGATGCCATTGCCCTCCTTGGAGCTCTAGTTATGCCGTAAGTGTGGATTGCTAAAAACTATCAACTGTGAAAATGTTATTAATTAGAGTGCCTAACTAATTAAACATGGTTTCTCATTTTGTTTGAGTACAGTCACAACTTGTTCTTGCATTCGGCGTTGGTGCTGTCCAGGAAGACGCCGTCATCAGTAAGAGGAATCAAGGTTGGTTCCTTCACCCCCCCCCCCCCCCCCCCCCCCCCCCCCCCCCCCCCCCCCCCAACATGTAATAGCTTTGCCTAGTAAGCATATCTGTGTGTCGATCAGGATGCTTGCAGGTTCTTCCTGTACGAGAGCGGCTTCGCGCTGTTCGTGGCGCTGCTCATCAACATAGCCGTCATTTCTGTCTCCGGGACCGTCTGCTTCGGGGAGAACCTCTCGGCGGAGGACATCGACAAATGCAGTGACCTCAGTCTGGACAACTCCTCATTTCTGCTCAAGGTACGTAACAGCACGACTAGCTAGTGCAAATATTAACACAAGATAATACAACAATTTGATTGAAATGTTTTGTGTTGTTGGACGCATCAGAACGTGCTGGGCAGATCCAGCTCGATCGTGTACGGGGTGGCGCTGTTAGCCTCAGGGCAAAGCTCGACCATTACCGGCACATATGCCGGCCAGTACATCATGCAGGTACTTTCCAGCTATATATGTATGACATGTCTATTCTAGAAGTAAGTAGAGTTACTTGTCATCTTTCTCTGATACTCCACCACTAATTTGTCTCCTTTTAGTCCACGCGTGCATGCATGTATCTGTGGTTTTCTTAGTCTGCTAATTCGATCGCACTCTCAAATATTTAAGCACAAATGGCCCTTCCTTTTTCTCCTTGTGAAAATTAGGGGTTCTTGGACATCAAGATGAAGACGTGGCTGAGGAACCTGATGACACGCTGCATCGCCATTGCGCCCAGCCTGGTGGTCTCCATCATCGGCGGGTCAAATGGCGCCGGCCGTCTCATCATCATCGCGTCGGTACGGCGACCTCGCCTTCCTCTCTTTACACGAGCCTCCCTCACTGTCAATATCAGGGAGAACGAAAACGACGGCGGCTGGAGTAGCACCGGCGAAAACGCCGGTCCCCGTCGCTGCTCGGTCAGAAAACACACACACACACACACACATACATAGTGCCCCGTCCACTACTATATTTCGCACGACTTAACTACGACTTTACTAACAGCCAGCCAGCGAGTGCTTGACTGACAAATATGCACTAGCAAATCAAGCATCTGAAAACTTCTATGCCCTTCTTGTAACTACCGCGACGGAATGATTGGGTTCTGTCTTATGTATAATTGGTCTCATTCATTCATGTGATTGGATCTTCTTTGTGCAGATGATACTGTCGTTTGAGCTGCCGTTTGCACTCATCCCGCTTCTCAAGTTCAGCAGCAGCAGCAGCAAGATGGGCCCGCACAAGAACTCCATCTACGTAAGCAATCGCTATTTTCCCTCCCTCCATGTTGCTTGTTTTTGGACACGTACTCCTGCCTGCATGCATGATCATGCACCTCAATAATTGTGCATCGCCACACAACCGTACCGGCCAGTACCACCCTAGCTAGCCTGGTACTGATCGATCGATGGTCACCCTACATGCCATGTTCTTGATGAAAATGCAATGATCGATCCATGCACTTGACCACTTGTACACGCAGCAGCGCAGCAGCGCACGTACGTCCAAGCTGAACCAAACAAATATATGTACTATCAAGCATCTGGACGACCGGTTAAATCACATGCATGATTATAATGCTAGTACACATGTATCTCTATTTTTTACTTCAACCTTTTCAGTTTTTGTCATCAGACCACATTTTTTCTTTTCAAGTACCCGCCTCTTGAAAAGGATCCCGCTTCTCTATCCGAACCTACTTTACGTCATATCCGATCATACATGGCATGTGAAGCATTATCTTAAGGCTATGCATTGTACATGCCCTAAGAATGTGCACTACCTCATATCTGTGGTTGGCGCCGGCTTGTACCTACGCTAGTTATGTAGTTTTTGTCCCGGCAGGGGGGGGGGGGGCCCCCCCCCCCCCCCCCCCCCCCAACATTGAAGGCAACTTGTGAAGAAATATGAAGGCTAAGATGAGATTCATATTTTACCTTTCGTCCCTCCAGCTGATTCTGTCTAGCCCCGCCACTCTGCTGCTCTGTTTATCGCAAATTAAATGCTCGTACTTGCGTGCAGATCATCGTGTTCTCGTGGACGCTTGGGCTGATGCTCATCGGCATCAACGTCTACTTCCTCAGCACCAGCTTCATGGGGTGGCTCATCAACAGCTCGCTGCCCACGTACGCCAAGGTGCTCGTCGGAGTCGTCGTCTGCCCTCTCATGCTCGTCTACCTCGTCGCCGTCGTCTACCTCACCTTCAGGAAGGACACCGTCGTCACCTTCGTCGCCGACTCGTGCAAGGCCGACGCGGAGAAGGCGGCGGGCGGCAGCGGGGAGGACGACGACGAGCCCGTGCCCTACCGGGAGGACTTGGCAGACATACCGCTCCCGGCCCACAGCACAGGCTAGCTATAGAGACTTTATGATAGCTACATGCATGGACATCTCGCCTCGTCTTGTGAACATGTATATGTACGATGAAGTAGTAGTTGCTCGTATATGTTTTGGGATCGCCTATACCATCAGGTACCTGTAAGCATGTTGTTTTCAGCGTTAGTCACTTTCTCTCTTGAGCGTACGATCAACATTCAACGACAATCATGTGCGCATCATTCTTCTTCCTCCTTTTCTTCTTGGTCTAGCCACGACGGGTACCCCCCCCCCCCCAAGCCTACCCAGCCCTAACCGCTTGCCCTCGCCCTCCGTGCCCCATGACTATTGCCGCCTTGCCGCCCGGCCCTCCCCTCACCGTTAATCCCACTAACCCCCCGATCTGCATGAACCCGGACACCCCTCGTACCTTCCGCCCCCCTGGTTAAGTTCTTCCTCACCTCCACTTGGACGCCACAGCTCGGTGCCACTCACTGCATCGTTGAAAGGATCAATATGGTCGACTAGAGGGGGAATAGGTGACTAACAATGTTTAGCTACTTTTAACAGTTTAGTCTTAACAATAAAATAGGTTGTCAAGATATGCAACTAGGTGGACAACCTATATGATGAGCTCAACAACAACAACACAAGCAAGCACAAGATACGAACACAATATAAGCTTGCACAAAATAAAGGTTAGGAGTAACCACAAGTGGAGTCAATGGAGATGAGGATGTGTTAACAAAGTTCCCTCCTTTTAGGGAGAGGTACGTCTCCGTTGGAGCGGCGTGGAGGTACATGCTCCCCAAGAAGCCGCTAGGGCCACCGTATTCTCCTCACGCCCTCGCACAATGCAAGATGCCGTGATTCCAATAGTGGTGCCCTTGAAGGCGGCGACCGAATCTTTACAAACAAGGTTGGGGCTCTCTCCACAACGTAATCGAAGGCTCCCAACACCACCACAACACTTCACCATAATGGAATGTGGCTCCGAAGCACCGCTTCCATCTAGGATGCCCAAACACTCAAGAGTAACAAGATCCGCAAGGGATTAGTGGGGGAATCAAATTTCTCTTGATGGAAGTGTAGATCGATGCCATCTCCTTCAAATTCTAGAGCATCAACAAGTTTTGATGGCTAGGGAGGAAGATTGGGCGAGTTTGAGCTTTAGGACAACAATGAAGCAATGGGAGAAAAGAGGTAGGTCTTCTTAGGGAAGAAGACCTCCTTTATATAGTGGGGGCTTGAATCCAACTATTATGCACTCTGCCCGTGTTCAAGTGGTACTACTGCTAGGGGAGCGGTAGTTTCAGTGCCAGCCAGTATGTACTTCAGAGTACAAGCACGGTAGTTCCACCGGAGCGGTACTATTGGTAAATGTCACTGGATACAGAGGGATGTATCGGAGCGACGCCAGAGCGGAAGTATCGCGTGAAGCGGTACTACAGTGTAACTAATATGTAGCGGGAGGTTGGCGGGCAAGCCAACAAGCCACCCATGCCTCGGAGAAGGCTCGGCTAGTGCTCATGAAGAACATGCCTGGCGGCATCTCCGCCGCCCACGGCACACCGCTCACTGCTGCTGTCGAGCGCTACAGGACAATCTACATGAAGAAACCAATCACCCTTCTTTATCAAGGCGATCACCAACCTGGTCAAGGCCACTAGCCTCAAAGAGGAAATTAAGTCGACGCCGTCAGTCCGACAACCATGGCCTGAGGCACATGGACCTCCATCAACCCGAGCATCAATGTTTTTCCATGTTACGTCTTCCTATGTTGTCATCCTGGGCTTATTGTGCAAGTGTTGTGTTGTCCCCTGTTCCCATCTGCTCCGTTATCCTTCTGCTGTTGCCTGTTGGTGCATTGTACCTTTATGGATGTTGCAATCGTAAGTTGGAATGATAGTGTCCTGAACAAGCCGGCTAGGAGAAGAGCTATTACTAGTTTTACCAACGGTTTGCACTGCGACATCATCTATTTAAAGGAGACCAAATTGGTTCGTTTTAACCAGTGTTTTATTGTTGAAACCCTTGGGTTTTGTTTCGCTGATAATTTTATTTTCAAACAGGCTGATGGAACAAGAGGAGGGATCATCATTTCTTGCTCCCAGGATTTCTCGATGGTGCTTGATGGGTTGGTTCCCAATAGCTTCTGGATGGATCACCGGATAGGTGAGTAGTCCGTTGCCGACATCACCCCCTTGTGCTCGGTCTAATTCCCAAGTGTCGGCGCGCCGGTGCCCATACCGTGTGGTGCAGGAGGGGCTCCCCTTGAGGGCCTGGTGCGGGACATTCTCGGCGGGCTCGGAGCCGCTGCCTTGGTCCAATATGTTACTCCCTCCATTCCATAATGTAGTGCGTCTGCACTTTTCAAGATCCAAGTTTGATCGTAAATTTAACCAACGAGACCGACTGCGGCGGGAGCAAAAAATATATCACTAAATTCATATCCAAAATACAAATTCAATTGTATAATTGTTGCTCCCGCCGCAGTCTGTCCCGGTAATTAAATTTATGGTCAAACATGAATCTCAAGAAGCGCAGTGCACTACAATATGAAATGGAGGGAATAATCTTTAGAGCCCTCTCGGAGGGACCGGATGAGCAGCGCTGGTGTTGGACAGACTTCGGACATTACTCCGCGAAATCTTGCAATGTGGCCTTATTCCACAGCTCCAATGGCAACCCCTCTTGGAAGCTCACCTGACGCACTTGGCCTCGTCTACTGACAAGGTATTCGCCTGCCTTGCCCTATACAAGATCGATCTTGGATTGTCGATCGACTGGCGCAGCGCAATTTCCCCCGCTACGACATCAACATCCTTTACGATCAGGTGCCCGAGGGCCTGCAACACCTTCTTGTTGGATGCCTCTTCTTGCGCTCCATCTGGCATGAGATCCTCTCCGGGTGCAAATCCACGGTACCGTTTGCGGATTGGTGGACGACCTCCATCAAGACGGCACCTACTGCTCTTCGTCGAGGTCTATCATCCCTCGTGCTCCTCACAACCTGGTGGATTTGGAAGCATCACAATGGATGTGTATTCGACGGCTGCGACCCTCGGCTTCAAATTCAGGAGCACCCCAGTTCCTTCTTCTCATGCTCTACAGACGTGCCAATGTGTGTACATGATTCGTGATGCTTCCTCCCTCCCTAACATGTCAATGACGCGTTTGGGTATTCACGAAAAAAAATCTTCAATACATTTTTTTCTCAAATTGCCAAAAATTTGTACTTGCTTATTCATCTGCAAATAATCTCTGAATTTAATACAGTAAATTTTGCTTTCTGAATTTAATGGATTCAGCTGCATTGCCCACATTTATGTAAACTTTTGTCCCAGAAGTTCCCAAACAGAGTAAGATCCAGCTTTTAACATTCAAGGATACAAAATACAAAGTACACACCAAAGTGTAATTTTGTAATTGGACGGTAAGTTTTTCTTGCTATGGAAACAGTAGGGCCATGGCTTGCACTCATCAAGACAAAAGTGCAGCAGAAGAGTTACAAGAGGGGGGGGGGGGGGGGGGGGGGGGGGGGGGGACATTTACAACAGCATGGCATATAGGTTCGGCCACAATACTTCTTTTTTACAGTTAAGGGCCAATTCTCAGTTATCGCTTGTGCTACTACTCTTGCCTGCTGCCAGGAACAAAGTTCTTGAGTGATCTCGTCGCAGACATCCGGAACGCTCCACGCCACGCACCTTGTGAGTTGTGACCCGTGCCTCTGTAAATTTCAGTCCCACACATTTATGCATTACATATCAAACAATCAGTTGAATCTTTTGACAAAAGAAGTAGGTTAGCAAACTGAGAAACACCAAACACTTGATAAACCGAAGAAGAGACTGCATGCAGCCTTGGCCTCAGAAAGTGCGGTGCAGTTTTCATTGCCGTAATGGAGAGACCCATTGTCTCAAAACTCATAACCTTTCTTTTCACTGTCACATCATCGGCTCTGCAAGTTTGTCAACAGTAACCCTCTCCATTATCACCACGGCTACAAGATGCAACTGGAACCGAAGAAACAAGGACCAAAAGTAAGCAAATACTGAAAGAGCAAAGAACAATTGACGGCCAGTCACAGCTTTCTGCGATGGTAGTATATAGGTGCCTCAGATAACCTTACAGAAATTCCACATTTGATGGGAAGGTCCATTTCAGAGCACAAATCAGGATTTAATCATCACCGGCACAGGCATCAACCAACACGCGCTCATACATCAAGAAACACCAAACAAATCCAAGAGCAAACTCGTTTCCCTTGCCTCAGCAAGATAATGCAGTTTCCATAGACTCTCTTTTCCACTTTCACATCATCAGCTCTGCAATTGAACTTAGTTGTTATCTGAAAAGCAAGCAGTGTGGTCATCGGCGAACGTCACCAAAATCAGAAAAGCAGCTAGCCTTCTGTACACGGCTAGAGTACCATCCTCCAAAAGCCAAAGATTCTTGGCCAAAATGGGCTGGGAAACCAATGCCGCGTACGTCAAGGTGGCGAGAAATTCATCGAAACCGAAGTAAATCAACCATGCATGCATGGCAGATCAGTCGAAAGTTATATTACTAGCTTTTTTTTTTGCTGGCTGGCATCAGATACTTTGAAGAAATTCATCGAAACCAAAGTAAATCAAGCATTCCGTTTCAAAAAAAGAAGTAAATCAGGCATGCATGATGCATGCATGGCAGATCAGTCAGATCCAAAAGCCCAACTACTTTGAAGAAATAAATTGTATTACTAGGTAGCTGGCATCAGATACTTTGAAGAAATAAATTAGCTCTTGTCACCTGTGCATAGCACATCTCACAAGCCGTATATGTGTCATCATCTGCCCAAATAAATAGTGGAGAAATACTCTCAGATTGAGGTGAAAAAAATTGTCACAAAACAAAATAAAGGTGCTAGCTAGCTAGCTGGCTCCTGGCGTCTCAGAATCGGGTTAATTTGGTCGTCATTGATAAGATCAGAAAAGCAAGCGATGTCGTCATCGGCGCCGGCCATGACCCAAAATCAAGTTACAGAGACCAGCAAGTAAAAGTAGACGTGCGGGGTGGGTAAAACAGAGAGGATCAGCAGCGTTCCAGAAACGCATGCACTGCACGTAGGGTCTGGACGCAAGCAAACCAACCAAAGCCAAAGTAAATCAAACCGTGCAGGGCATATCAAAGCCATATCCAAGAACCGAATTACCTCTCTCAAAAAATAAAATAGTTAGCCGGCCGGCCTGCTCAAAAATCAGAGTAAAAACCCTTGCATGAATGATTCGATCGAGGACACAATGCAAGCACGCAACGCAAATCATGTGGGTTGTACCAGATCCAAGAACTACGTCTCTTCCCAGATTAAGGAGATTAATTAGCCGGCAAGCCTCGGATACTTTGAAGAAATTGATTCGCTATTGTCATGTGTGCATATATAAAGCACATCTCAAAAGCCATCGATGTTTCGTCATCGGAAACCGGCCCTGTGAGAATCAAAAAAGGACCCATGAATGAATGGAAGTTTACAAAGGTCGGACGAACTGCGTACACAAGAACGGACGCACGCAGTAAAAACAAGTAGTGCCTCTGGACTGGTAACTAATCTGGTAGGAGTAGAACCATCTCTCACATGGAAGATGGAACCATGCATGCATGCATATGAAAGAAACCATCGCCATCACCGGCACGCACCATGAAAATTGAACGCAAGAAGACCAAAAATCAGTGAGAAACCAAACCAAAACGTGTGCTCATGCAGAGATCCATGCCTGCGTGCCTACCCAGCGTGCGTAGCGTACGGCACGCCTACTGGATCATCGGCTCGGACAGAACACAATGAAAATATGTTGCTCGTCATCTCTGCGTGACCCTCCAAATCAAAGGGCATGCAAACCTCAAGAAAATCGGCTCAAATGAGTGCCTCGACTCTGGGCATGCGAGATGCGACCAACACAACACATGGAGTTGGTCTGTACAGATACTACATCCATGTCCATGCCAAGGAGGGATCCATCTCATCGGCACGTCAAAAAGAGGGTGCAGAGAAGAGAGGAAACCAAGAACAGGGAGAGAAGCTCATCGCAGAAAAAGCAAAACGAAAGCCAAGAACGAGAGGAGTCATGGCCATGGGAGAGGGCGGCCAGATCCAAGAAACGGCAGCTCTGCCACACACACACAAACAAACGCACACACACTGCTTGGCTTGGGTGGATCGGAGCAGAGAGCAGGGGAAAAGAATGGGGGAGGTGGAGGAATGGGAGGAGCCGAGCGCGAGGCGCCCCCGTATAAATAGCCGGGGTGGCAGGGCCGCGGACGGCTGGCCTCCGTGCTCATCCCCAACCGACGGCCCGGATGCCTCCCCATGCACAGTCCGAGGCCGGGAAGGTTCCTTCCTTTCCACGCAAGGCAAGATGGAGAGAAAGCGCCTCGGCCTCGGGATCCGCTCTCTCTTTGCAGTCTCTGATTCCTCTTCTGTCAGGGGAGCGGTTACGCTACCCGACGAGCTGCCACAGAGCTGGCCTGCGCGCGCCTTGATGGAGTAATTACGGGGCTGTTTGGTTTTAGGACTAGCATTGTCATACTTTGTCATACATTTTTGCCAAACTTGACTAAGCTTAGTTCATCAAAATGACAGCCACAAGTTGGCAAGTCTAAGGAAATCTTGCCACTGTGTATGTCATGTGGGGTTCAAGTGTGGCTTGCCTAAGATGTGGCTTGAACCAAACACTCACCTAAGTTGATCAAACTTACCTAACCTTAGGTGTGGCAATCTTTGGCAAAGTTAGTCACAAACCAAACAACCCCTACATTAAATTAACCATATGGTTTACTGCTGCTTTTCTCGTGCTTTGTTTTGAAACCGGATCATATGGGCATGTGGGTATGCAGCTAATTTTTTTTGAAAGCTACCCGCAAAAAATAAATAAATTAGAAAGCAAGGAGAGGGTAGGCTAGTACAATAGTTAATTTGTAATGTGAAAAACGTTCACATATTATAGGGCGACGCTAGGCGCCGGCGCACCGGCCCAAACGGTTCGGCCGGTCCAACCCTAACCACCCGATCCAGCGAGCAGCCGTCCGATCTGTGCGTTGACTTCTCCCTCTCCTTCTTCCTCTCCGCGCGCAGCGCGAGCGCGGCTCCCTGTCGCTGGCTGTCCCCCTGGCCCGTCGGCCGCTACCCCCTCACCTGCAACCCCTCTCTCCGCCGCTCCCGTGCCGCTGGATGCTGCACTCGCCGCCAGTTGCCGCCGTCCAGATCCACGCATGCAGCAAAACTTCGCCCGTGGGTTGCAACTCCCCCTCATTGGCGATGGCTGCGGCTCCGACAACACCAGACACCGGTCGAAGCTCTGCTGGATGCAGCTCTTGTTGCCGCCGGTTGCAGCTCGATGTTTGCCGTTGCCGCTGGGATGTGGCTCCCATGGCCGCCCGTTGCAGCTTTCTATTGCACGGTCGTAGCAAATGGAGAAAATTGTTGCAGCAAAAAAGTTTGTCACCGTCGTCGCCGTTTGTAGCTCGTCGTTGCATGTAGCAGCCATTGCGTTCTAGAAAAAGAACGGATGAAGCAAAAAGCTCCAACGATAGTAGCAAAATCCTACTACGGTTGCAGCAAATCGTCGTTGTCATCGTCGCGAGGTCGCAGCTCCACCTGATGGATGTAGCAAAAAACTTCGCCGGTAGTAGCAAAATCCAACTACGGTTGCAACTTCCCCTTGTTGTGCAGTGCCATTGAAGCTTTCTGTGTCTATGGTTGAAGCTTTTTTCAACAACTGTTGAAGCTTTCCTAGGTGACGGTTGCAACACTTTACGCGGGTTGGATCCAAGCATGGCAACAGGCAGTCATGGCGGCCGGCGATGGAGCTTGTGGTGGCCCATCGCAACCCGGGAGGAGGGGGGAGGAGATGCGCGCTTGTGAAGGATGTATCTAGGGGATGGACATGGCCATGGCAGCAGGCAGCCATGGCGGCCGGCGAGGGAACGCCTGGCCGTCGATGATGGAGATCGTGGTGGCCCAGTCGCAGCCCGAAGGAGGGAAGAGGGGGAGGGATGCGCGCGTGTAAGGCTGGATGTAGGGGATGGAGACGCATAGGAAGGAGGCGGGGTGCGCGGGGCCACTGCGTATGCGCGTTTGCCAGCGCGCGTGCGAACCGGCTGAAAGTTCGGCCGGCGCACCGCGCCCAATCGTTTCCCTATATTATAGTGTGAAAAACGTTCTTATATTTTGGGACGGAGGGACTAAATGGCAAAGCTAATTTGTAAGGTCAAGGCATTGCAGTCTGGGGTACGATTTGCAGCCTGCGTGTAAAAAAGAGAGGGGGCAGGGGAAAAGATGGGCTGCTTTTCTGCCAGGAACTGAACAAGTTGAAGACCAAAGTTTAATTTCTCTTTTTCGTTTCGAAAGCTCAAGACCAAATTTTAACGTTGTGGACCATGGTAACCAGTAGTTCCTCAACTTGGATGCATCCAATCTCCGGAATTTAAGATCAGCTAGCCCCGTCAAGCATGCTGCAAAACCTGCGCTTCAATTTGAACATCATTTCCTCTCTCGCTTTTTTTGTTTACCGAAAATCCCATTCCTATGTACAGCTTCTATAAAATCTGTGCGGACTTGTGTATTTTGAAACACTAACAGCTCCCATGATTTAACGTAACCACCGCTAGAATAAACTGGTAGAACTTTTTGTAGAACTTGTACGCTAGGAATATCATTGCCCACACATGTTTGTTATGCGACAGTACAGGGGCCACTGGCGGAGGGAGGGGGGACAAGCAGAGCGCAACTAGTTAACGAGCGCTCCTTCGGGAGCCTCACAACGATCAGCGCCACTTGGCGCGCTCTCAGCCATTCGCCACATGTCGCGCTCTGGACGTTTCCTTTGAATTTTGTTTTTTTATTTTTCCGCACGCGTTTTCGGCTTTTTAAACGGTTTTTTTGGGTTTTTTCGACGTTTTGGTTTTTCCCCGGTCTTTCTTAGCTTTTCGAACAAAAAAATTTGAAAAAAAAAATTTGCGCGAAAAAAACGCGTTTTCTTTTACTCCCTCCGTCCCAGAATTTTTGTCTTAAATTTGTCTAAATACGGATGTATCAAGTCACGTTTTAGTATTAGATACATCTGTATCTAGACAAATCTAAGACAAAAAATTTGGGACGGAGGGAGTATTTTCCTTTTGCGAAAGTCACGGTTTTTCTTCCGCGAGAGGCACGGTTGTGCTTTAGCGAGAGTCACGGTCGTGCCTTTCAGAAACGAAAAAAAACGCGTTTTCTGTTTTTTTTTCTTTCGCGAGAGTCACGGTTTTGCTTCCGCGAGAAACACGGTTGTGTTTTTGCGAGAGTCACGGCCGTGCCTCTCGGAAAAGGGAAAAACAAAACGCGTTTTCTGTTTTTTTTTCTTCCATGAGAGTCATGATTTTGCTTCCGCGAGAGGCACGGTTGTGCTTTCGCGAAAGTCACGACCGTGCCTCAAGGAAAGGGAAAAACAAAACGTGTTTTCTGTTTTTTTCGTGAAAGTCACGGTTTTGCTTCCGCGAGAGGCACGGTTGTGCTTTCGTGAAAGTCACGGCCATGCCTCTCGGAAAGGGAAAAAAATACGCGTTTTCTGTTTTTTTTCTTTCGCGAGAGTCACGGTTTTGCTTTCGCGAGAGGCACGGTTGTGCCTTCGCGAGAGTCACGGCCGTGCCTCTCGGAAACGAAAAAAACGCGTTTTCTGTTTTTTTCCTTTCATGAGAGTCACGGTTTTGCTTTCACGAGAGGCACGGTTGTGATTTCGCGAGAGGCACGGGCGTGCCTCTTTGGAAAAGGGAAAAAAACCGTGCTCCCGGTTCGGTTTTTTCATCCGGTTTTTTTCGTGAAAAAAAGGTTTGTCAAAACCTATCAACATGGGATCTAGTTTCAAAAATCTCGACGCGAGAAATCCAATGATGAAAACGGTTCGAGATTTGGACGCACGGTTAAAGAGATAAAACGTTTTGAATAAACGGATCTACGAAAAAGGGAAATCTCCCAGGTTGCGACAAGTGACGCGTTGCATGTGCGCTACTTGTCGCGACCTGGGAAAGTGGAGTGTTCTTGGCAACGAGTACTTCTTAATTAGTGATTTGGGATACATTCACACGTACAGACATACTAGCCCCCCCCCCCCTCAACGTGTATACTTAATAAAAGCCCATAGTAAAAGCCCATTAGCGGCCAGATTAGCAAGGTAGCCTCCAATCTAGGGATGGCAATTTTATTCATGGATCTGGATACCCGTGGATACCCGACCCGGTTGGTTAAGGGTATGGAGCTGACTTCTGCCCATGGATCCATGGATCTGGATACTCGTGAACGGCTGGGTTGAGCACGATTATAATTTATGCTCCATGGATATCCAATGGATATCCATATGACACGTGGGCTCATTTATTAGGATGAAAAAGAATCCATCATTACTGAAGACTAATTTGGAGCCAAATGTGCTCACGTGGACATTCGTCTGGGTCTCCAATTACTAGTGCACATACTGTTGGAAGTGCATTTGAATCTTAAAAACTTTATTAATGTAGCTTCGGTTGTGATGTACCAAGACTTTGCAACTTCGGTTGTGATGTTATAAGATTTTAAGACAAGTGTTGTGTTATGAGACTAATTGAGTTGTCATTGTGTGGTCTACTTTAGTTTTTTTGATGTAATAAGATGCAAGACAAGTTTTTTACTATCATACTATTTGAGTTGCCATTGTGTGCATGGACAATGTCTGAACACTGTACTTGCTGCCTACTTAGAGCATCTCCAGCCGTTGGCCCCTCAGGGGGCGCCTAAAATCGCCGCCTGGGGATGAGCCGGCGCAAAAAATCGGTCTGGGGATGAGTTGGACCCCAGCCGCCCGCCCCAGGCGCGTTCAAAAAGGCAAAAATATAGCAAAGTTCGGCGAAGTTCGACATATATTACATAATAGTCGCGGACTTCTATTACATAATATGTCTAATTAAAAAAGAAGCTGGCTGAACGCGGAGTAGTCGCCGCCATCGTCGTCGCCGTCGTCGTCGGGCTTCTCCTCCTTGACACGTCCGTCAGATACGTCTCCGTCGTATCTACTTTTCCAAACACTTTTGCCCTTGTTTTGGACTCTAACTTGTATGATTTGAATGGAACTAACCCGGACTGACGCTGTTTTCAGCAGAATTGCCATGATGTTGTTTTATGTGCAGAAAACAAATATTCTCGGAATGACCTGAAACTCCACGGAACATCTTAAAAAAAATCCTCGCCAAAGATGAAGACCAGGGGGCCCACACCCTTCTCACGAGGGTGGGGGGCGCGCCCCCCTCCTAGGGCGCGCCCCCTACCTCGTGGGCCCCCTGGATGCCCTCTGACGCCAACTCCAACTCTATATATTTGCTTTCGGAGAGAAAAAAATCAGGGAGAGAAATCATCGCGTTTTACGATACGGAGCCGCCGCCAAGCCCTAAAACCTCTAGGGAGAGCTGATCTGGAGTCCGTTCGGGGCTCCGGAGAGGGGGATTCGTCGCCGTCGTCATCATTAACCATCCTCCATCACCAATTTCATGATGCTCACCACCGTGCGTGAGTAATTGCATCGTAGGCTTGCTGGACGGTGATGGATTGGATGAGATTTATCATGTAATAGAGTTAGCTTTGTTCGGGTTTGATCCCTAGTATCCATTATGTTCTGAGATTGATGTTGCTATGACTTTGCTATGCTTAATGCTTGTCACTAGGGCCCGAGTGCCATGATTTCAGATCTGAACCTATTATGTTTTCATGAATATATGTGAGTTCTTGATCCTATCTTGCAAGTCTATAGTCACCTACTATGTGTTATGATCCGGCAACCCCGAAGTGACAATAATCGGGACCACTCCCGGTGATGACCGTAGTTTGAGGAGTTCATGTATTCACTATGTGCTAATGCTTTGTTCCGGTTCTCTATTAAAAGGAGGTCTTAATATCCCTTAGTTTCCAATAGGACCCCGCTGCCACGGGAGGGTAGGACAAAAGATGTCATGCAAGTTCTTTTCCATAAGCACGTATGACTATATACGGAATCCATGCCTACATTACATTGATGAATTGGAGCTAGTTCTGTGTCACCCTATGTTATGACTGTTACATGATGAACCGCATCCGGCATAATTATCCATCACTGATCCGGTGCCTATGAGTTTTCCATATACTGGTTCTCGCTTATTTACTTTCCCGCTGCTACTGTTACAATCACTACAAAATACCCAAAAATATTACTTTTGCTTTCTTTACTTTTGTTGCCGCTACCACCACTATCATACTACTTTGCTACTAAACACTTTGCTGCAGATACTAAGTTTCCAGGTGTGGTTGAATTGACAACTCAGCTGCTAATACTTGAGAATATATTCTTTGGCTCCCCTTGTGTCGAATCAATAAATTTGGGTTGAATACTCTACCCTCAAAAGCTGTTGCGATCCCCTATACTTGTGGGTTATCAAGACTAATTTCTGGCGCCGTTGCCGAGGAGCATAGCTCCATTCTTTGAGTCACTTGGGATTTATATCTGCTGGACACTATGAAGAACTTGAGAGATCCAAAAACCAAGATCTATCCCTCAACTACGAGGGGAGGTAAGGAACTGCCATCGCTCTGCACTTGATTCACCTTCTGTTATGAGTAAGTTAGCGACACCTACACCTGCTTCTGCTATTCGTTCTGATATGTCGCATGTTATTGATGATGCCACTTCTGCTATGCATGATATTTATGATGAAACTGCTTCTATGCCTGATACTACTGTGCCCCTTGGTGAATTTCTTGATGAACAAATTGCTAGGGCTAGAGAAAAAGAAATTATTGAATCTGAATACGATGATGATAGTGATGATGAAAATATGCCTGTTATTCCTGAGGGTTATCTTTTTGATATGGAATCTTCTGCCGCTATTTTAGCTTGCAAAGATAAATATGAGCTTAAGAGGTTATTAATTAAATGGAACAAAGAATCACTTAGAGATAAAATGAGACCTGACCCTGCTTTTGCTACTTCACATATTTGTGTTCCTGATAAGGACTATGAATTCTCTGTTGATCCTGATATAATTACTTTGGTTGAATCTGATCCGTTTTATGGTTATGAATCTGAAACTATTGTGGCACATCTTACTAAGTTAAATGATATAGCTGCCCTATTCACTAATGATGAGAGATCGCGTTACTTCTATATACTCAAAATATTTCCGTTCTCATTAAAGGATGATGCTAAGATATGGTTCAATTCTCTTGATCCTGGTTGTGTGCGTAGTCCCCGGGATATGATTTATTACTTCTTTGCTAAATATTTCCCTGCTCATAAGAAACAAGCTGCTTTGAGGGAAATATACAACTTCGTGCAAATTAAAGAAGAGAGTCTCCCATAAGCTTGGGGGAGGCTTCTCAAGTTACTTAATGCTTTGCATGATCATCCTCTTAAGAAACCTGAAATACTTGGTATCTTTTATAATGGACTAACCGATGCTTCCAGAGATTACCTGGATAGTTGTGCTGGTTCTCTTTTCAGGGAAAGAACACCGGATGAAGCTGAAATTCTATTGAACAATATGTTGACAAATGAAAATAATTGGGCACCTCCTGAGCCAACTCCTGCTCCAATTACTGAACCTGTTCCTAAACCAACTCTGAAGAAGAGAGGTGTTTTATTTCTCAGTCCCGAAGATATGCAAGAGGCAAAGAAATCTATGAAAGAAAAAGGTATTAAAGCTGAAGACGTTAAGAATTTACCTCCTATTGAAAAAATACATGGTCTTAATTCACCGCCTGTTGAAGAAACATATGATCTCAATTCTTTATTTACTGAAGAACCTCCTGATCCCGATATCCCGACACAGGTAGTAAAGGTAAATTCTCTCTATAGATATGATAAAGCTGAAGTCCCTCCTATTAAAATTGCTAGTCAGTGCGATGAGTTTGATAACTTTATGTTTAAGCAAGACGACTTCAATGCTTATTTTGGTAGACAATTAAAAGAAAATGCTTATATGGTTAGACGCTTGGGTGATGATATGGCTAATATTAAAGGTGAACTTAAACTTGTTAGCAAACATGCTTCTATGGTTACCACTCAAGTAGAACAAGTACTTAAGTCTCAAAAAGAAGTGCTTAATGAAATGAATAGTAAGAAAAATGATTATGCTGTTAGAGTGGCTACTAGAACTGGTAGAATGACTCAGGAACCTTTGTATCCTGAAGGCCACCCTAAGAGAATCGAGCAAGATTCTCAAAGAAATAATATTGATGTTCCTAGTTCTTCTAAAAAGAAGAAGAAAAATGATAGAACTGTGCAAACTTCTAGTGAACCTATTGCTGAACCACCTGATAATCCAAATGATATTTCTATGTCTGATGCTGAAACACAATCTGGTAATGAACATGAACCTAGTGAAAATATTAATGATAATGTTCATGATGATGCTCAACCTAGTAATGACAATGATGTAGAAATTGAACATGTTGTTGATCTTGATAACCCACAATCAAAGAATCAACGTTATGATAAAAGAGACTTTGTTGCTAGGAAACATGGTAAAGAAAGGGAACCTTGGGTTCAGAAACCCATGCCTTTTCCTCCGAAATCATCCAAGAAAAAGGATTGATACGTCTCCAACGTATCTATAATTTTTGATTGCTCCATGCTATATTATCTACTGTTTTGGGCAATATTGGGCTTTATTATCCACTTTCATATTATTTTTGGGACTAACCTATTAACCGGAGGCCCAGCCCAGATTTGCTGTTTTATGCCTATTTCAGTGTTTTGAAGAAAAGGAATATCAAACGGAGTTGAAACGGAACGAAATCAACTGTAGAAGTTATTTTTGGAAGGAAACACACCTGATGGACTTGGACCCCACATCAGAAGATACGGGAGCTGCCCACGAGGGTGGGGGGCGCGCCCACCCCCCTAGGGCGCGCCCCCTGCCTCGTGGGCCCCCCGTGGCTCCCCTGACGTGCTTTTTTGCCTATATAACTCCATATACCCTAAAACTTCCAGAACACACCATAGATCGGGAGTTCCGCTGCCAGAAGCCTCCGTAGCCACCGAAAACCAATCTAGACCCGTTCCGGCACCCTGCCGGAGGGGGCAATCCCTTTTCGGTGGCCATCTTCATCATCCCGGTGCTCTCCATGAAGAGGAGGGAGTAGTTCTCCCTCGGGGCTGAGGGTATGTACCAGTAGCTATGTGTTTGATCGCTCTCTCTCGTGTTCTTGAGATGATACGATCTTGATGTATCGCGAGCTTTGCTATTATAGTTGGATCCTATGTTTCTCCTCCTCCTCTTCTCTCTTGTAATGAATTGAGTTTCCCCTTTGAAGTAATCTTATCGGATTGAGTCTTTAAAGACTTGAGAACACTTGATGTATGTCTTGCCGTGGATATCTGTGGTGACAATGGGATACCACGTGCCACTTGATGTATGTTAAGGTGATCAACTTGCGGGTTTCGTGACATTGGGAACTGAAAGTGCAACTATCCCTAGATGGTTTTGGTAATTCATAACAACATATAGCTCATTGAGCTAATGCTATTCCAAGATGATTATTTCAGGAAAGCTCAATGATTGGCATGGCATGGATGTGAAAGTGGAATCCTCAAAATGCTAAGGACAAAGGATTGGCTCAAGCTCAAAAGCTCAAGACCCTTCATTTTATATTTTAGTGATCCAAGATCACATTGAGTCTTTAGGAAAAGCCAATACTATTAAGGAGGGATGAGGTGTTGCTTAATGAGCCTCTTGCTTCATGTGCTTAGTGATATGCTCCAAAACCCTAAACTACTTTCCCATATCCACATTTGACCTAAACCCTAAGCCAAACTCAGTCCTACTGATTCTTCCTATCCGGCGCCACCGAGTTTCACTTGTCATTAGCCACTGCCAAACCCTAGCATTTCGGTTCTACCGATAAGGATCTCGGTCTCACCGAGATGGGGTTGCAAACTCTCTGTTTCCCTTTCGTAACTTTTCGGTCCCACCGAAAGAGCGAATCGGTCCCACCGAGATTGCAATGTAAACTCAGTGTTTCCCCTTTGTAACTTTTCGGTCTCACCGAGTTCCACTCGGTCTCACCGAAAGAGCAAATCGGTCCCACCGAGTTTGCCTGACCAACTCTCTGGTTAGCTAATTACCAAATTCGGTCTCACCGAGTTTGTGTAATCGGTCTCACCGAGATTACGTTATGCCCAAAACCCTAACCATATCGGTCCTACCGAGTTGCATGTCAGTCCCACCGAAAATCTCTAACGGTCACTAGGTTTACATTTTCGGTCCGACCGAGTTTATTGATTCGGTCCCACCGAGATTGGAAAACTGTGTAACGGTTGGATTTTGTGTGGAGGCTATATATACCCCTCCACCTTCTTCTCATTCAGTGAGAGAGCCATCAGAACACACACATCATTCCAACTCATATGTTCTGAGACAGAACCACCTACTCATGTGTTGAGACCAAGACATGCCATTCCTACCATATGAATCTTGATCTCTAGCCTTCCCAAGTTGCTTTCCACTCAAATCTTCTTTCCACCAAATCCAAATCCTATGAGAGAGAGTTGAGTGTTGGGAAGACTATCATTTGAAGCACAAGAGCAAGGAGTTCATTACCTACACACCATTTGTTACTTCTTGGAGAGTGGTGTCTCCTAGATTGGCTAGGTGTCACTTGGGAGCCTCCGACAAGATTGTGGAGTTGAACCAAGGAGTTTGTAAGGGCAAGGAGATCGCCTACTTCGTGAAGATCTACCGCTAGGGAGGCAAGTCCTGTGTGGGCGTTGGCCATGGTGGGATAGACAAGGTTGCTTCTTCGTGGACCCTTTGTGGGTGGTTGCTTCTTCGTGGACCCTTCGTAGGTGGAGCCTTGTGTGGACTCGCGCAACCGTTGCCCTTGGGTGGAGCCCTGTGTGGACTCGCGCAACCGTTACCCTTCGTGGGTTGAAGTCTCCATCAACGTGGATGTAGGATAGCACCACCTATCCGAACCACGGGAAAAACATCCGTGTCTCCAATAGCGTTTGAATTCTCCAAACCCTTCCCTTTACATTCTTGCAAGTTGCATGCTTTACTTTCCGCTGCCTATATACTCTTTGCATGCTTGCTTGAATCATGTGATGATTGCTTGACTTGTCCTAAATTAGCTAAAATCTGCCAAGAACTAAAATTGGGAAAAGGTTAATTTTTTAATTGGTCAAGTAGTCTAATTACCCCCCCTCTAGACATACTTTCGATCCTACAAGTGGTATCAGAGCTTTGGTCTCCATTTGCTTGATCTCCATAGCTTTTGGTGGTCATAGCCTTGGTTTCACAACCTAGGAGAGTATGGCGTCTAGCGAGGGAAATTATCACCGTAGAGGTCCTTACTTTGATGGTACTAATTTTGCTAGTTGGAAGCATAAAATGAATGCATATTCTTGGACATAACCCCGCCATTTGGGCTATTGTGTGTGTTGGTTTGCAAGGTGACTTCTTTGATGGGAGAGAACCAAACCGTGAAGCTACCGCGGATGAGTCGAAGATGTTGCAATACAATGCTCAAGCTTGTGATATTCTCTTCAACGGATTGTGCCCCGAAGAATTCAACAAAATCAGCTGCCTTGAGAATGCAAAGGAAATTTGGGACACTTTGATTGATATGCACGAAGGTACCGACTCCGTCAAGGAATCCAAGTTGGATGTACTTCAAAGCCAACTTGACAAGTTCAAGATGAAGGATGGTGAAGGTGTCGCTGAGATGTACTCTAGGCTTGCTCTCATCACAAATGAGATTGCCGGCTTAGGAAGTGAAGAGATGACCGACATATTCATCATCAAGAAGATTCTAAGAGCCTTGGATGGAAAATATGATACCGTGTGCACATTGATCCAAATGATGCCCAATTACAAAGATCTCAAGCCAACGGAGGTGATTGGAAGAATTGTTGCTCATGAGATGTCACTTAAGGATAAAGAGGAACTTCACAACAAATCAAGTGGTGCCTATAAAGCCTCATGTGAAGCCCCTACATCATCAAGTGAGAAACAAGACTTCACTGAAGAATTGAGCTTAATGGTGAAGAACTTCAACAAGTTCTACAAGAGTAGAAGCAAAGATAGAAGCTCCAAGTCAAGGTCCTACAATGACAAAAGATCTTCTAGTCGAGAGCGAAACTGTTACAATTGTGAAGACCCGGACACTATTCCAATGAGTGTACGGCTCCCTACAAGAGAAGAGAAGATTCTCCAAAAAGAAGAAGCAAAGGATCACCACCAAGAGAGAGAAGGAGTAGAGATGATCGTTATGAACGAAGATACTCACGGAGAAGCAAGGATTCGGAAAGGAAGGAAAAATCATCAAGGAGCTACACAAGACGAAGACATCAAGCTCATGTTGGTGAATGGGTATCCGGCTCCGACTCCGACAGCCACTCCGAGAGAAGTTATCACTCCGACTCCGAAGATACTCAAGATGAAGGTGTTGCCGGTCTAGCACTTGTGTCAACCAACTCCTACGACATATTTGATTCACCAAATGAAGGAATTGGAAGATGCTTCATGGCCAAAGGTCCTAAGGTAACACACCCCGAGTATGTTGATTTCAATAGTGATGAAGATGACTTGTTAGGTGATGATTTGCTTGGTGAAAACTCTAGTGATGAATACTATGATGAAATGTCAATTAAACATGCTAATCAAGATAAAACGAATGACAATGATAAGGAGAAGATTGAGGCTCTAACTAAAGAACTAATAACTCTTAAGTTAGCTCATGACACTATCTTCGAATATCATCGAGAACTTTTAAGAGCTCATGAAAAATTACACTTTGAAAAGCTCAATCTTGAGCAAGAGCATGAGTTCTTAAAGGCAATCAATGATGATCTCCGCAAGAAAAGTTCTTCTTACATTGCCAAGCGTTTACTCTTATCCACTTACATGCCTCAAGTCAAGTCTAACAAGAAAGATTCTTCCTCTAGTAGTAACAATGATCATGCTAAATCCAATATTGTTGCTTCTAGTAGCTCTCTTGATTCCACTAATGATTCTCTTAGCCAAGTTACACTTGAGCAAGAAAATAGTTTATTGAAGGGAATTATAGAGAAAGGAGTGTACAAAAGCCTTGCCGGGAGTAAGCAATTTGAGGAAATTGTGCGCAAGCAAGGAATGCACCGGAAGAATCAAGGTGTTGGTTTTGAACGAAAGTTCAATGCCAATGGAGTTGAGTGGGAAGAAGATCAATACCCCAAGACAAAGTTTGTCCCTCAACAAGAGAAGTATACTTCTTTCAAGGGGACACAAGCTCAAGATGATCTTCCACCACAAGACTACAAGCAAAAAGGCAAGGACAAGCTTCAAGAGGAAATTGATGCATTTGAAGAAGCTCCTAAGACCTTAGTCAAGTGGATTCCCAAGACTACTTCAAGTTCCACTTCATCAAGTATGACTACAACTCCAAGGATTCCCATCAAGATGATGTGGATCCAAAAGAAGAAGAACTAGAGAGTTCTTGAGGGTGACTCCGCCAACGTACTTCACTCTTATCATTTTTGCAAGAACAAGTGCAATCAACTTCCACATCTTGCACTAGTTCAAGGAGTCACAAACCCTCTTGTTAGTAAGACAAGGGACAAGGTAACCTAAAAGTTTTCATGGACATCATCTTTTGTGTGCATCACTCTATGTCTATGGATATCCTTGTTTGTTCCTTGTGGGACTAACCCATGTAGGTATTGAAAGTGCAATTCACTCAAATGGACAGCTCCAAGAGATCTACATCAATATTGAGCATCCACATCTTCAATATCTACATGAAGTCATCATCGACAAAACCCAAGGTTAGTTCATCCCTCTTAGGGGGGATATCACATCTAGGGGGAGCTTTACTCTAAGACTTGAGCTAAAGCAACTCTAAAGATGTGAACACAACAATGCTTTATGTAAAAGTGGTAACCCCACTTGAGCTTAAACGATGAGTATGACCTATGATCAAGTGATCTTACTTGACTCCTAAGTCAATATACTCATATATAGATGACCTAGTCATCGCAAATTGCTTGATAGATGCTAGAATTGGTTGTGCATGCCTTGTCACATATTTCATTTGCCATCTTATTGTGTGAGGATGCTGATTGCATATTTTACTCATTCGAGGACATCCACTTGTTGTTTTGATTGTTCAGCTTTATTTCTTTTTGCCAAGTGGATGGACAAGAATGCCTAAGAACCTCCTCTAGCTATCTATGCTTTTCTCGTCTCAAACTCTATTCATGCTGCATCACAAAATTTGATCAAGTCAGATTCGAACCACTCTGTGTGAGGAGCGCTCGGAGTCCCCGATTCGTCATAGACTTAAACTTCCAAAACCTCTTTATGATTCTCGGTCTGACCGATACTCCACTTTCGGTCCTACCGAGATCATTAAGTTGATCTAGGTTTTCGATCTCGGTGCAACCGATTTGAACCTTTCGGTCACATCGAGTTTCAGTAACTGCACGCAGTTATGAATCTCGGTGCCACCGAGTCGTTCCACTCGGTCACACCGATAGGGTCGGGCTATATATAGTCATGGGCAAAATTTGGAAATTTCTCCGAACCCCTTCGCCCGCGCGATAGCCTGCTCTGCCCTCGTGGTCTCCGGATCGTCTTCTCGCCGCCAGCCGCCTCCAGTCGCTGGTCTCCGTCGCCGTCAACGGGAATTCTGCCTCGCCGTTGCCGCCGTAGCAAGTCCCCGCCGAACTAGGGTATGGACTTGATCTTTGTGCTATTCCTCAATCTGATTCCTAGCACATTGTGATCATATTGATTCTTGCCACGTTTGATAAACTTCTATCCAGTCAAAACGCCCGTAGATTAGGTTTGATTCGAAAATTCTAGGTTTAGGTTTCCGCCGAAACCATCTCGGACCCACCGAGTTGAAAAACTCGGTCCCACCGATTTGGCTTATGCCATTGCACAAGTGAGACTCGGTCTGACCGAGAATTACTTATCGGTGTGACCGATTTTTGAACTCAGTGAAACCCTAGCAGTCTCGGTGCCACCGAACTGTGACTCGGTCCTACCGAGTTCACTAGTTTAAGTTCCAAAACTTCTTCGGTATCACCGAGTTTGAAAATCGGTAGATCCGAGATGATTTCAGTGGGAAACTAAAACTAATTTTTTGATCATTCTTTTTGCAAAAATCTCTGCATTTTGTGATGCTCATCCACTCTATCTCTTCTATAATCTATTCACAGGGTCAGCAGTCAGTTTGCAGCATGTCTGATCACAGTGATAGCCAAAATCTGTCAGAGCAGCAAGTGGTGATGAGTGAGGGCACTAGTCCCTCCAGTTCATCTGATGAAGGCAGCAGGAGCACTCCTAGCAATTTGCCAAAGGCTGCCACGAGACAAAGGAAGAAGAGGACTTCAGATTCCGAAGATGAGGACTATGTGGCAGAGGAAGAGGCCACTTCCAAGAGAGTTGAGCCAGCTCAAGGCACTAAGCCAGGTCTGAAAATCGAAAGGCCAGCAGGCAGGCAGCCCATGTCAAAGGCAAGAGCCTCAACTGAGAAGCCCACTCCCCAAGAGCCAGTTGCAGCTGAGGGCAAGAAAAGAAAGGAGAGGGTGAAGAAGACTGTGGCTAGAGTGCTTGGCAAAGCTTCCATCATGGAAGAAGAAGAGGAAGAAGAGGTAGCTGCACCAGCGCCCAAGGCACCCAAGCTTATGGGAGATGCCATAAAATCAGGGGGAGCTTCTTCCAAGGCCAAGTCAGTGAAGGAAATATGCCCTAGAGGCAATAATAAAGTTATTATTTATTTCCTTATAATCATGATAAATGTTTATTATTCATGCTAGAATTGTATTAACCGGAAACATAATACATGTGTGAATACATAGACAAACAAAGTGTCACTAGTATGCCTCTGCTTGACTAGCTCGTTAATCAAAGATGGTTATGTTTCCTAACCATGAACAATGAGTTGTTATTTGATTAACGAGGTCACATCATTAGTTGAATGATCTGATTGACATGATCCATTCCATTAGCTTAGCACCCGATCATTTAGTATGTTGCTATTGCTTTCTTCATGACTTATACATGTTCCTATAACTATGAGATTATGCAACTCCCGTTTACCAGAGGAACACTTTGGGTACTACCAAATGTCACAACGTAACTGGGTGATTATAAAGGAGTACTACAGGTGTCTCCAATGGTACATGTTGGGTTGGCGTATTTCGAGATTAGGTTTTGTCACTTCGATTGTCGGAGAGGTATCTCTGGGCCATCTCGGTAATGCACATCACATAAGACTTGCAAGCATTACAACTAATATGGTAGTTGTGAGATGATGTATTACGGAACGAGTAAAGAGACTTGTCGGTAACGAGATTGAACTAGGTATTGGATACCGACGATCGAATCTCGGGCAAGTAACATACCGATGACAAAGGGAACAACGTATGTTGTTATGCGGTCTGACCGATAAAGATCTTCGTAGAATATATAGGAGCCAATATGGGCATCCAGGTCCCGCTATTGGTTATTGACCGGAAACATGTCTCGGTCATGTCTACATTGTTCTCGAACCGTAGGGTCCGCACGCTTAACGTTACGATGACAGTTATTATGAGTTTATGCATTTTGATGTACCGAAGATTGTTCGGAGTCCCGGATGTGATCACGGACATGACGAGTCTCGAAATGGTCGAGACATAAAGATTGATATATTGTAAGCCTATGTTTGGACATCAGAAGTGTTCCGGGTGAAATCGGGATTTTACCGGAGTACAGGGAGGTTACTGGAACCCCCCGGGAATAATATGGGCCTTAGTGGGCCTTAGTGGAAAGGTGAAAGGGCTGCCCATAAGGGCTGCGCGCCTCCCCCCTCCCCTAGTCCTATTAGGACTAGGAGAGGTGGCCGGCCACCCCTCTCCCTCTTTCCCCCCTGGGAATCCTAGTTGGAATAGGATTGGGGGGGGGAGTCCTACTCCCGGTAGGAGTAGGACTCCTCCTGCTCCTCCATAGGGCTGGCCGCACCCCTCCCCCTTGGCTCCTTTATATACGGAGGCAGGGGGCACCTCTAGACACACAAGTTGATTATTGAGATCGTTCCTTAGCCGTGTGCGGTGCCCCCTGCCACCATATTCCACCTCGATCATATCGTTGTAGTGCTTAAGCGAAGCCCTGCGTCGGTAATACATCAAGATGTCGCCACGCCGTCGTGCTGACGGAACTCCTCCCCGAAGCTTTGCTGGATCGGAGCCCGGGGATCGTCATCGAGCTGTACGTGTGCTAAGAACTCGGAGGTGCTGGAGTAACGGTGCTTGGATTGGTTGGATCGGGAAGAAGACGTACGACTACTTCCTCTACGTTGTGTCAACGCTTCTGTTGCGATCTACAAGGGTACGTAGATCATACTCTCCCCTCGTTGCTATGCATCACCATGATCTTGCGTGTGCGTAGGAATTTTTTTGAAATTACTACGTTCCCCAACAGTGGCATCCGAGCCTAGGTTTTATGGTTTGATGTTATTTGCACGAGTAGAACACAAGTGAGTTGTGGACGATACAAGTCATACTGCCTACCAGCATGTCATACTTTGGTTCGGCAGTATTGTTGGACGAGACGACCCGACCAACCTTATGCGTACGCTTACGCGAGACCGGTTCCCTCGACGTGCTTCGCACATAGATGGCTTGCGGGCGACTGTCTCTCCAACTTTAGTTGAACCAAGTGTGGCTACGCCCGGTCCTTGCGAAGGTTAAAACGGAGTCTATTTGACAAACTATCATTGTGGTTTTGAAGCGTAGGTGAGATTGGTTCTTGCTTAAGCCCGTAGCAGCCACGTAAAACTTGCAACAACAAAGTAGAGGACGTCTAACTTGTTTTTGCAGGGCATGTTGTGATGTGATATGGTCAAGGCATGATGCTGAATTTTATTGTATGAGATGATCATGTTTTGTAACCGAGTTATCGGCAACTGGCAGGAGCCATATGGTTGTCGCTTTATTGTATGCAATGCAATCGCGATGTAATGCTTTACTTTATTACTAAATGGTAGTGATAGTCATGGAAGCATAAGATTGGCGAGACGACAACGATGCTATGATGGAGATCAAGGTGTCGCGCCGGTGACGATGGTGATCATGACGGTGCTTCGGAGATGGAGATCACAAGCACAAGATGATGATGGCCATATCATATCACTTATATTGATTGCATGTGATGTTTATCTTTTTTATGCATCTTATCTTACTTTAATTGACGGTAGCATTATAAGATGATCTCTCACTAAATTATCAAGAAGTGTTCTCCCTGAGTATGCACCGTTGCCAAAGTTCGTCGTGCCCAGACACCACGTGATGATCGGGTGTGATAAGCTCTACGTCCATCTACAACGGGTGCAAGCCAGTTTTGCACACGCAGAATACTCAGGTTAAACTTGACGAGCCTAGCATATGCAGATATGGCCTCGGAACACGGAGACCGAAAGGTCAAGCGTGAATCATATAGTAGATATGATCAACATAACGATGTTCACCATTGAAAACTACTCCATCTCACGTGATGATCGGTTATGGTTTAGTTGATTTGGATCACGTAATCACTTAGAAGATTAGAGGGATGTCTATCTAAGTGGGAGTTCTTAAGTAATTTGATTAATTGAACTTAAACTTATCATGAACTTAGTACCTGATAGTATCTTGCATGTTTATGTTGATTGTAGATAGATGGCTCGTGCTGTTGTTCCGTTGAATTTTAATGCGTTCCTTGAGAAAGCAAAGTTGAAAGATGATGGTAGCAATTATACGGACTGGGTCCGTAACTTGAGGATTATCCTCATTGCTGCTCAGAAGAATTACGTCCTGGAAGCACCGCTGGGTGCCAGGCCTGCTGCTGGAGCAACACCAGATGTTATGAACGTCTGGCAGAGCAAAGCTGATGACTACTCGATAGTTCAGTGTGCCATGCTTTACGGCTTAGAATCGGGACTTCAACGACGTTTTGAACGTCATGGAGCATATGAGATGTTCCAGGAGTTGAAGTTAATATTTCAAGCAAATGCCCGGATTGAGAGATATGAAGTCTCCAATAAGTTCTATAGCTACAAGATGGAGGAGAACAGTTCTGTCAGTGAGCATATACTCAAAATGTCTGGGTATAATAATCACTTGATTCAATTGGGAGTTAATCTTCTAGATGATTGCGTCATTGACAGAATTCTTCAATCACTGCCACCAAGCTACAAGAGCTTCGTGATGAACTATAATATGCAAGGGATGAACACGACTATTCCCGAGCTCTTCGCAATGCTGAAAGCTGCGGAGGTAGAAATCAAGAAGGAGCATCAAGTGTTGATGGTCAACAAGACCACTAGTTTCAAGAAAAAGGGCAAAGGGAAGAAAAAGGGGAACTTCAAAAAGAACGTCAAGCAAGTTGCTACTCAAGAGAAGAAACCCAAACCTGGACCTAAGCCTGAAACTGAGTGCTTCTATTGCAAGCAGACTGGTCACTGGAAGCGGAACTGCCCCAAGTATTTGGCGGATAAGAAGGATGGCAAGGTGAACAAAGGTATATGTGATATACATGTTATTGATGTGTACCTTACTAGAGCTCGCAGTAGCACCTGGGTATTTGATACTGGTTCTGTTGCTAATATTTGCAACTCGAAACAGGGACCACGGAATAAGCGGGCACTGGCAAAGGACGAGGTGACGATGCGCGTGGGAAACGGTTCCAAAGTCGATGTGATCGCAGTCGGCACGCTACCTCTACATCTACCTTCGGGATTAATATTAGACCTAAATAATTGTTATTTGGTGCCAGCGTTGAGCATGAACATTATATTTGGATCTTGTTTAATGCGAGACGGTTATTCATTTAAATCAGAGAATAATGGTTGTTCTATTTATATGAGTAATATCTTTTATGGTCATGCACCCTTGAAGAGTGGTCTATTCTTATTGAATCTCGATAGCAGTAATACACATATTCATAATGTTGAAACCAAAGATGCAGAGTTAATAATGATGGTGCAACTTATTTGTGGCACTGCCGTTTAGGTCATATCGGTGTAAAGCGCATGAAGAAACTCCATACTGATGGACTTTTGGAACCACTTGATTATGAATCACTTGGTACTTGTGAACCGTGCCTCATGGGCAAGATGACTAAAACACCGTTCTCCGGTACTATGGAGAGAGCAACAGATTTGTTGGAAATCATACATACAGATGTATGTGGTCCGATGAATATTGAGGCTCGTGGCGGATATCGTTATTTTCTCACCTTCACAGATGATTTAAGCAGATATGGTTATATCTACTTAATGAAACATAAGTCTGAAACATTTGAAAAGTTCAAAGAATTTCAGAGTGAAGTGGAAAATCATCGTAACAAGAAAATAAAGCTTCTACGATCTGATCGTGGAGGAGAATATTTGAGTTACGAGTTTGGTGTACATTTGAAAAATTGTGGAATAGTTTCGCAACTCACGCCACCCGGAACACCACAGTGTAATGGTGTGTCCGAACGTCGTAATCGTACTTTACTAGATATGGTACGATCTATGATGTCTCTTACAGATTTACCGCTATCGTTTTGGGGATACGCTCTAGAGACGGCCGCATTCATGTTAAATAGGGCACCATCAAAATCCGTTGAGACGACGCCTTATGAACTGTGGTTTGGCAAGAAACCAAAGTTGTCGTTTCTGAAAGTTTGGGGCTGCGATGCTTATGTGAAAAAGCTTCAACCTGATAAGCTCGAACCCAAATCAGAGAAATGTGTCTTCATAGGATACCCAAAGGAGACTGTTGGGTACACCTTCTATCACAGATCCGAAGGCAAGACATTCGTTGCTAAGAATGGATCCTTTCTAGAGAAGGAGTTCCTCTCGAAAGAAGTGAGTGGGACGAAAGTAGAACTTGACGAGGTAACTATACCCGCTCCCTTACTGGAAAGTAGTACATCACAGAAAACTGTTTCAGTGACACCTACACCAGTTAGTGAGGAAGCTAATGATAATGATCATGAAACTTCAGATCAAGATACTACTGAGCCTCGTAGATCAACCAGAGTAAGATCCGCACCAGAGTGGTACGGTAATCCTGTTCTGGAAGTCATGCTACTAGATCATGATGAACCTACGAACTATGAAGAAGCGATGGTGAGCCCAGATTCCGCAAAGTGGCTTGAAGCCATGAAATCTGAGATGGGATCCATGTATGAGAACAAAGTATGGACTTTGGTTGACTTGCCCGATGATCGGCAAGCAATTGAGAATAAATGGATCTTCAAGAAGAAGACTGACGCTGACGGTAATGTTACTGTCTACAAAGCTCGACTTGTCGCGAAAGGTTTTCGACAAGTTCAAGGGGTTGACTACGATGAGACTTTCTCACCTGTAGCGATGCTTAAGTCTGTCCGAATCATGTTAGCGATTGCCGCATTTTATGATTATGAAATTTGGCAGATGGATGTCAAAACTGCATTCCTGAATGGATTTCTGGAAGAAGAGTTGTATATGATGCAACCGGAAGGTTTTTTCGATCCAAAGGGAGCTAACAAAGTGTGCAAGCTCCAGCGATCCATTTATGGACTGGTGCAAGCCTCTCGGAGTTGGAATAAACGCTTTGATAGTGTGATCAAAGCATTTGGTTTTATACAGACTTTCAGAGAAGCCTGTATTTACAAGAAAGTGAGTGGGAGCTTTGTAGCATTTCTAATATTATATGTGGATGACATATTATTGATTGGAAATGATATAGAATTTCTGGACAGCAGAAAGGGATACTTGAATAAGAGTTTTCCAATGAAAGACCTCGGTGAAGCTGCTTACATATTAGGCATAAAGATCTATAGAGATAGATCAAGACGCTTAATTGGACTTTCACAAAGCACATACCTTGACAAGATTTTGAAGAAGTTCAAAATGGATCAAGCAAAGAAAGGGTTCTTGCCTGTGTTACAAGGTGTGAAGTTGAGTAAGACTCAATGCCCGACCACTGCAGAAGATAGAGAGAAAATGAAAGATGTTCCCTATGCTTCAGCCATAGGCTCTATCATGTATGCAATGCTGTGTACCAGACTTGATGTGTGCCTTGCTATAAGTTTAGCAGGGAGGTACCAAAGTAATCCAGGAGTGGATCACTGGACAGCGGTCAAGAACATCCTGAAATACCTGAAAAGGACTAAGGATATGTTTCTCATATATGGAGGTGACAAAGAGCTCACCGTAAAAGGTTACGTTGATGCAAGCTTTGACACTGATCCGGACGATTCTAAATCGCAAATCGGATACGTGTTTACATTGAACGGTGGAGCTGTCAGTTGGTGCAGTTCTAAACAAAGCGTCGTAGCGGGATCTACATGTGAAGCGGAGTACATAGCTTCTTCGGAAGCAGCGAACGAAGGAGTCTGGATGAAGGAGTTCATATCCGATCTAGGTGTCATACCTAGTGCATTGGGACCAATGAAAATCTTTTGTGACAATACTGGTGCAATTGCCTTGGCAAAGGAATCCAGATTTCACAAAAGGACCAAGCACATCAAGAGACGCTTCAACTCCATCCGGGATCTAGTCCAGGTGGGAGACATAGAGATTTGCAAGATACATACGGATCTGAATGTTGCAGACCCGTTGACTAAGCCTCTTCCGCGAGCAAAACATGATCAGCACCAAGGCTCCATGGGTGTTAGAATCATTACAGTGTAATCTAGATTATTGACTCTAGTGCAAGTGGGAGACTGAAGGAAATATGCCCTAGAGGCAATAATAAAGTTATTATTTATTTCCTTATAATCATGATAAATGTTTATTATTCATGCTAGAATTGTATTAACCGGAAACAAATACATGTGTGAATACATAGACAAACAAAGTGTCACTAGTATGCCTCTGCTTGACTAGCTCGTTAATCAAAGATGGTTATGTTTCCTAACCATGAACAATGAGTTGTTATTTGATTAACGAGGTCACATCATTAGTTGAATGATCTGATTGACATGACCCATTCCATTAGCTTAGCACCCGATCGTTTAGTATGTTGCTATTGCTTTCTTCATGACTTATACATGTTCCTATGACTATGAGATTATGCAACTCCCGTTTACCGGAGGAACACTTTGGGTACTACCAAACGTCACAACGTAACTGGGTGATTATAAAGGAGTACTACAGGTGTCTCCAATGGTACATGTTGGGTTGGCGTATTTCGAGATTAGGTTTTGTCACTCCGATTGTCGGAGAGGTATCTCTGGGCCCTCTCGGTAATGCACATCACATAAGCCTTGCAAGCATTACAACTAATATGGTAGTTGTGAGATGATGTATTACGGAACGAGTAAAGAGACTTGTCGGTAACGAGATTGAACTAGGTATTGGATACCGACGATCGAATCTCGGGCAAGTAACATACCGATGACAAAGGGAACAACGTATGTTGTTATGCGGTCTGAACGATAAAGATCTTCGTAGAATATGTAGGAGCCAATATGGGCATCTAGGTCCCGCTATTGGTTATTGACCGGAAACGTGCCTCGGTCATGTCTACATTGTTCTCGAAACGTAGGGTCCGCACGCTTAACGTTACGATGACAGTTATTATGAGTTTATGCATTTTGATGTACCGAAGATTTTTCAGAGTCCCGGATGTGATCACAGACATGACGAGGAGTCTCGAAATGGTCGAGACATAAAGATTGATATATTGGAAGCCTATGTTTGGACATCGGAAGTGTTTCGGGTGAAATCGGGATTTTACCGGAGTACCGGGAGGTTACCGGAACCCCCCGGGAATCATATGGGCCTTAGTGGGCCTTAGTGGAAAGGTGAAAGGGCTGCCCATAAGGGCTGCGCGCCTCGCCCCCTCCCCTAGTCCTATTAGGACTAGGAGAGGTGGCTGGCCACCCCTCTCCCTCTTTCCCCCTTGGGAATCCTAGTTGGAATAGGATTGGGGGGGGGAGTCCTACTCCCGGTAGGAGTAGGACTCCTCCTGCGCCTCCATAGGGCTGGCCGCACCCCTCCCCCTTGGCTCCTTTATATACGGAGGCAGGGGGCACCTCTAGACACACAAGTTGATCATTGAGATCGTTCCTTAGCCGTGTGCGGTGCCCCCTGCCACCATATTCCACCTCGATCATATCGTTGTAGTGCTTAAGCGAAGCCCTGCGTCGGTAATACATCAAGATCGTCACCACGCCGTCGTGCTGACGGAACTCCTCCCCGAAGCTTTGCTGGATCGGAGCCCGGGGATCGTCATCGAGTTGTACGTGTGCTAAGAACTCGGAGGTGCCGGAGTAACGGTGCTTGGATCGGTCGGATCGGGAAGAAGACGTACGACTACTTCCTCTACGTTGTGTCAACGCTTCCGTTGCGATCTACAAGGGTACGTAGATCATACTCTCCCCTCGTTGCTATGCATCACCATGATCTTGCGTGTGCGTAGGAATTTTTTTGAAATTACTACGTTCCCCAACAGTCAGCTCCAAAGCCAAAGCCTAAGAGGAATACAAGGAGCATTCCTGCAGCTGAGAAGAACAAGGCCCCAGTGCCTGAGACTGTTGCTGAAGAAGAGGAAGAAAATGTCCTAAGGAAGCTAAAGCCCAAGATCCCAGACCACAACGATGCTCATCCTGTGGCTGAGGACATGAAGCTCAGGAGAGATTCAGGGCTGGGGAAGTGGAGAGAAGCAGACCCATATGCTTCAAGAAGAAGGACTGCCATGGACTACAGGTTTCACACCAAGGAGCAGTAGGATTTCTATGAGACTGTTTTGCTAGATAAGAAGCCAATTGTCTGTGACATGAGATGGGTTGACTGGACCTACATCAAGGAGAAGGAGGAGCACTACCCAGGAGTATATGACAGCTTTAATGCTTGTGGAGTAGCTGACTTTGTTGGGCAGAAGCTCACAAAGTGGAACGAGGAACTTATCATGCAGTTCTACTCCACGACACACTTTTATCCAGATGGGAGGATCACATGGATGTCTGAGGGTACAAGGTACCAATCTATAGTGGCTGAGTGGGCACAGATCATTAATGCCCCAGAGGAGCAAGATGAAGACTTGGATATCTATGCCAAGAAGAAGATGGACCACAACTCCATGTCCAATATGTACAAGGAATTTCCCAATGAAGCTCTTGACACCTTCAAGTTTGGCTCTGTGCATTACCTTCTGTCAGGACTGCCTACGATCAATTGGATACTATGGCACACCTTACTGCCCAAGTCTGGAGATCACAAGATGATCAGAGGCCATGCTATCAACTTGCTACACATGTTTGATGTGCCTCAGAAGTTCAAGGTGATGAGCCTCATAGTGGAAACAATCAAGAGGACTGCAGCAGATCAGAAGAGGAGCTGCGGATATGCCCCTCAAATTCAGGAGCTCATCAACTCCAAGATGGGCACGGGCATATATCTATTGGATAAGGAACATTTGCCTATCCATCCAGATTTTGAGGATAACCAAGTGGTCATGACTGAGAACGAGCCATCATCTGCCCAAGCATTTGCAAAGAAGGAGAAGGCGAGGAAGGAGAAAGCTGCCAAGATGCCTACTCAAGAGGAGGCATCTGAGTACTTCTTGAAGACCAAACAAGAGCAGCTTGGTTACTTGATTGCATCCATGCTAAGGATTGAGCAAAGTCTGGCCACCCTCACTCAGAATCAGCAGAGCCTAGAGAGAATCATGGAACAGAAGTTCTATGACTTGGATGTCAAGGTAACAGAAGTTCAGTCTGCAGTGGAGCAGCTCCAGGAGGACATGCAGGAGAGGAGAGGCAGGACTACTACTCATGCCTTTTCCAGAGTGCCAAGAGGCCCGAGGTCATCTGTCGTGCCAGTTGCTGACACAAGAGCCACCACTTCAGCACCAGCTACAGCCTCAGCTCCAGCATCTACTTCAGCTCCAACTCCAGCGACTACTTCAGCATCTATCGAAGCCTTCGTCCTTGGAGTGATCCGGACTCCACCACCACCTGAAGATCAAGCCTGAGCGTCGATCTAGTGCTATGCATTTTCTAGGAACTTTTTGGTAACTTGTTGCCAAAGGGGGAGAAGATGTATAGATCATAGGCTTCAAGAGAGAGAGAGTGTTGCTTTTCTCTCTTGCTTTATTTGGTGGTTTTTCGAACTTTTGTGTGCTTTTGAGTACTTGAGTTACTACATCATTATTTGTGAGACATTGATGATCATGTGTTTGATCATAAGCTACACTTAATGCTTGCTTAATGCTATTATCTTATTTATCTTATGTGATCATTCCTTATTCTTGGTGATGAGTGCATGTATTTCATTCTTATCATTTTAAGCGCTCCACCAAGATGTATGTGACATGGAAGAGTAACCCATGACTCTAACTCTTTGTGCATTTGCAGTCCAAAGCAAATTTTAAATATGCACAAATTTAGGGGGAGCTCTTACTTATCACATACTTCTCAAAGCGACGATATATTTCATGATTATTATCTTTTGTCGAAGCTTTGATCTATATGTTGTCATCAATTACCAAAAAGGGGGAGATTTAAAGTGCAACTATCCCTAGGTGGTTTTGGTAATTCATAACAACATATAGCTCATTGAGCTAATGCTATTCCAAGATGATTATTTCAGGAAAGCTCAATGATTGGCATGGCATGGATGTGAAAGTGGAATCCTCAAAATGCTAAGGACAAAGGATTGGCTCAAGATCAAAAGCTCAAGACCCTTCATTTTATATTTTAGTGATCCAAGATCACATTGAGTCTTTAGGAAAAGCCAATACTATTAAGGAGGGATGAGGTGTTGCTTAATGAGCCTCTTGCTTCATGTGCTTAGTGATATGCTCCAAAACCCTCAACTACTTTCCCATATCCACATTTGACCTAAACCCTAAGCCAAACTCGGTCCTACTGATTCTTCCTATCCGGCGCCACCGAGTTTCACTTGTCATTAGCCACTGCCAAACCCTAGCAATTCGGTTCTACCGATAAGGATCTCGGTCTCACCGAGATGGGGTTGCAAACTCTCTGTTTCCCTTTCGTAACTTTTCGGTCCCACCGAAAGAGCGAATCGGTCCCACCGAGATTGCAATGTAAACTCAGTGTTTCCCCTTTGTAACTTTTCGGTCTCACCGAGTTCCACTCGGTCTCACCGAAAGAGCAAATCGGTCCCACCGAGTTTGCCTGACCAACTCTCTGGTTAGCTAATTACCAAATTCGGTCTCACCGAGTTTGTGTAATCGGTCTCACCGAGATTACGTTATGCCCAAAACCCTAACCATATCGGTCCTACCGAGTTGCATGTCAGTCCCACCGAAAATCTCTAACGGTCACTAGGTTTACATTTTCGGTCCGACCGAGTTTATTGATTCGGTCCCACCGAGATTGGAAAACTGTGTAACGGTTGGATTTTGTGTGGAGGCTATATATACCCCTCCACCTTCTTCTCATTCAGTGAGAGAGCCATCAGAACACACACATCATTCCAACTCATATGTTCTGAGACAGAACCACCTACTCATGTGTTGAGACCAAGACATGCCATTCCTACCATATGAATCTTGATCTCTAGCCTTCCCAAGTTGCTTTCCACTCAAATCTTCTTTCCACCAAATCCAAATCCTATGAGAGAGAGTTGAGTGTTGGGAAGACTATCATTTGAAGCACAAGAGCAAGGAGTTCATTACCTACACACCATTTGTTACTTCTTGGAGAGTGGTGTCTCCTAGATTGGCTAGGTGTCACTTGGGAGCCTCCGACAAGATTGTGGAGTTGAACCAAGGAGTTTGTAAGGGCAAGGAGATCGCCTACTTCGTGAAGATCTACCGCTAGGGAGGCAAGTCCTGTGTGGGCGTTGGCCATGGTGGGATAGACAAGGTTGCTTCTTCGTGGACCCTTTGTGGGTGGTTGCTTCTTCGTGGACCCTTCGTAGGTGGAGCCTTGTGTGGACTCGCGCAACCGTTGCCCTTGGGTGGAGCCCTGTGTGGACTCGCGCAACCGTTACCCTTCGTGGGTTGAAGTCTCCATCAACGTGGATGTAGGATAGCACCACCTATCCGAACCACGGGAAAAACATCCGTGTCTCCAATAGCGTTTGAATTCTCCAAACCCTTCCCTTTACATTCTTGCAAGTTGCATGCTTTACTTTCCGCTGCCTATATACTCTTTGCATGCTTGCTTGAATCATGTGATGATTGCTTGACTTGTCCTAAATTAGCTAAAATCTGCCAAGAACTAAAATTGGGAAAAGGTTAATTTTTTAATTGGTCAAGTAGTCTAATCACCCCCCCTCTAGACATACTTTCGATCCTACAGGAACCTATGCATAGGGGTTGGCACACGTTTTCGTCGTGATTCTCCGGTAGAACTTTGGGGCACTCTTTGAGGATCTATGTGTTGGTTGAATAGATGAATCTGAGATTGTGTGATGCATATTGTATAATTATACCCACGGATACTTGAGGTGACATTGGAGTATCTAGGTGACATTAGGGTTTTGGTTGATTTGTGTCTTAAGGTGTTATTCTATTACGAACTCTAGGGCTGTTTGTGACACTTATAGGAATAGCCCAACGGATTGATTGGAAAGAATAACTTTGAGGTGGTTTCGTACCCTACCATAATCTCCTCGTTTGTTCTCCGCTATTAGTGACTTTGTAGTGACTCTTTGTTGCATGTTGAGGGATAGTTATGTGATCCAATTATGTTATTATTGTTGGGAGGACTTACACTAGTGAAAGTATGAACCCTAGGCCTTGTTTCCTATCATTGCAATACCGTTTACGCTCACTTTTATCACTTGCTACCTTGCTGTTTTTATTATTTCAGATTACAAATACCCATATCTACTATCCATATTGCACTTGTATCACCATCTCTTCGCCGAACTAGTGCACCTATACAATTTACCATTGTATTGGGTGTGTTGGGGACACAAGAGACTCTTTGTTATTTGGTTGCAGGGTTGCTTGAGAGAGACCGTCTTCATCCTACGCCTCCTACGGATTGATAAACCTTAGGTCATCCACTTGAGGGAAATTTGCTACTGTCCTACAAACTTCTGCACTTGGAGGCCCAACAACGTCTACAAGAAGAAGGTTGTGTAGTAGACATCAAGGATGATGAGGATTTTGAGCGATTTGCTAAAATGATTAGGCCTATCTTTTTGCGTATGCGATTAACTGATGTGCTCAAAACAAATCCTTATGCTAAATATATGAAGGATATCATTACTAATAAAAGAAAGATACCGGAAGCTGAAATTTCCACCATGCTTGCTAATTATACTTTTAAGGGTGGAATACCAAAGAAACTTGGAGACCACGGAGTACCTACTATACCTTGCTCCATTAAAAAAATTATATTAAAACTGCTTTACGTGATCTTGGAGCCGGTGTTAGTGTGATGCCTCTCTCTTTATATCGTAGACTTGACTTGAATAAGCTGAAACCTACCGAAATATCTTTGCAAATGGCTGATAAATCAACTGCTATACCTGTCGGTATTTGTGAGGATGTGCCTGTTGTGGTTGCAAACGTTACTATTTTAACGAACTTTGTTATTCTTGATATTCCCGAGAATGATAGTATGTCTATTATTCTTGGAAGACCTTTTCTTAATACTACAGGGGCTGTTATTGATTGCAACAAAGGCAATGCCACTTTTCATGTTAATGGTAATGAGCATACGGTACACTTTCCGAGGAAACAACCTCAAGTTCATAGTATCAACTCTATTGGAAAAATTCCATCGATTATATTTGGAGGTTTTGAATTTCCTCTACCAACTGTCAAAAAGAAATATGATATTCTTATTATAGGGGATGTGCATATCCCCGTTGAGGTAACTTAGTGTTATTCGAAATTTCTCCGGTTTCATGATTATCGGAATGAGTTTGTTAACAAGACTTGATCAACCTTGTTAGTGAATTCTTTTTGATGAGCATGAGATGGATGAAACTAGAAGCACAAACTTCTGTACCCCACTTTTACTTTCTGTTATTTATATTAAATAAAGTAAAAATAGTACTTTTCTGTCTGTTTCCTGAGTTATCCGTGCAATATAAAAATATCCCGAAAATAAAAGTCCTCAGAATGACATGCCAATTTAATATAATTTTTTCGGGAATATTTGAGGATTTACTGTGCAAAAATTACCGCGGGAGGAGCTGCCACCTGGCCACGAGGGTGGTGGGCGCCCCCCCCCCTATAGGGAGTCCCCCCTGCCTCATGGGCCCATGGTGGCCCTCCTCCACTTATTCCAGCACCCATCTTCTTCCTCTATCTCACACAAACCCGAAAAACCAACTCAAGCACGAGTTCCAGCCACTTTTGCTGTGATTTTTGATCTCCTTGCTCAAAGCACCTCTCGAAAAACTGCTTGGGGAGATTGTTCCTGGTATGTGACTCCTCCATTGGTCCAATTAGTTTTTGTTCTAGTGCTTTATTCTTTGCAAATTTGTGCTGCATAAGTGACCATGTTCTTGAGCTTGCATGTCAAATTTATGTTCCAAGTAGTTCTAATGCTTGATATAGGCTCTAGGCACTTGTAGGAGTAGTTGCTATCAATATTATTGAGTTTGGTTTACTTTTATTTTGAAATTACTAAAAATTTCAGAATTTTTCAGAGAAAAACAATATGTTTAGGAAGATGTTCCAAGGTGGTTCCTCTAAGAAGCAAGGATCCATGATTGCTATGCGCGATGCTGACGAGGATCCACCAAGAGACGCTCCAGTACGGCCTTGCGAATGGCCGTCGGAAAATTTTATAGACCATGCGGGAATTAAAGAAGAATTCAAAGCATATTTACGCAATGCCGGTCTTGAAGATTTTGAGGCTAACAAATGCCCCCAGTATCATGATCTCACAAGTTCATTTGTGAGGAGGATTGAGTATTCATCTTCACGTAATTCTCCTTCAGTCATGTTTGATCTTTATGACAAATCTTATACCATGGACCTAGAGGATTTCACTTCTGCTTGCGAACTTCCATCATGGGGTAGTGTTAGGGATCCCCCTAAATCTGAATTTAGAAACTTTCTTGCTAGTATAACTATGGGGGAATCTAGAGATATAACGCAGGCTACTATAGGGAGCATTCACTTTCCTGCTATACGTTATTTTGCTCTCTTCATCGGTAGATGCATAAATGCTAAGGATGAAGCATGTCACATGTGCGTCCCTGATCTTAGCATTCTTAGGAGTGCTGTGTTAGGAGACCAATCTTATCATATGGGAGCCATTGTAGTTCATAGGTTGCATCATAATAGACATAATGGAGATTTCTCTGGAGGAATTTATGCAACCCGCTTAGCTCATTTTCTTGAGATAGACATTTGTGAGGGTGATATGGAGTTGCTTCCTGCATATTTAGATTATGACTCTATGGCTTCGCACCATTTTGTCGAGAGACCTGAATCACCTCTCTTATATCGTTTAATTTTTGATAAACGACGTGTTTTCCATATTACTCTCCCTGCTCCTGCCTTCTTTGATTCACAGACAAAAGGAAGATATGTTACTACCAGAGAGGAGGCAGAAGAGTACGAGAGGAGAGCGGAGGCAACTCGACTCCACGCTGCAGCTCAGCAGGCGATAACCGCTGCACATGAGTATGATCCCAACTATTCTTCCTCATCACAGTACGACCCCAACAACTATTATTATGGATATCCGCCAGGCCAGCCGTGGCCATAGACAACTTAGGCCAAAAGCCTAAGCTTGGGAGAGTATGTATTTCTCACCGACATTACATTTATGCTCACACACACTCACTGCTAGATGTAGGTGCTCATACTTTTTCACTGTAATATCCATGCTAGTTTATTTTGTTTTTCCTGCTTTCTTCTTGTGTGTTTGTTAAACCTTAAGAAAAAAACAAAAAATTAGTAGTAGTTTATTTTTCTGTTGTAGTAGTAATAATTAAAAAGAAAACCCAAAAATATTTCCCGTTCTTCTTTTGCTTGTTGGGAGCTTTCCCGTGTAAATAGTTTTATTTTTTTCTTTTCTTTGGGGGTCAGTAGGAGAAGACCATAATTAAATTGTTGAAGTGGCTCTTATATGCATTATTGTTGATTTAACCCAGAGCCCATATTGCCTTGTCTTCTCCTGTTTATTGAATGCTCGCAGATTCCAACTTAGTCCAATGCACGTGCACTCTTATTATTATTCACACCGTTCGGTCGTGCAAGTGAAAGGCAATTATGATGATATATGATGGACTGACTGAGATGAGAAAAGCTGGTATGAACTCGACCACTTTTGTTTTTGTAAATATGATGAGTCCCTCGTTCTTGATTCAGCTTATTATGAATATACATGTTTGCAATGACAATTAGAGATCATAGTTGCTTGTGCCATGCTTGATTAGCTATGAGTTATAATGATTTACCTTGTGTGCCAACATGCTATTGAGATGATTATGATGTGGTATGATGGGGTGGTATCCTCCTTTGAATGATTTAAGTGACTTGACTTGGCACATGTTCACGCATGTAGTTGAAACAAATCAACATAGCCTTCACGATATTTATGTTCATGGTGGATTATATCCTACTCATGCTTGCATCCAATGTTTATTAATTTTAATGCATGTACATGGCTGTTGTCGCTCTCTAGTTGGTCGCTTCCCAGTCTTTTGCTAGCCTTCACTTGTACTAAGCGGGAATACTTCTTGTGCATCCAATCCCTCAAACCCCAAAGTTATTCCAGATGAGTCCACTATACCTTCCTATATGCGGTATCTACCTACCGTTCCAAGTAAATTTGTATGTGCCAAACTCTAAACCTTCAAATAATCATTCTGTTTTGTATGCTCGAATAGCTCATGTATCAACCAAGGCTGTCCTTATCTTCCGTGTTAGGCGGGTTATTCTCAAGAGGAGTGGACTCCGCTCCTCACTCACGAGAAAATGGCTGGTCACCGGGATGCCCAGTCCCATTCTTTAAGCAAACTAAATCAAAATTAATTGCAAACAAAACTCCCCCTGGGACCTGATGTATGTTGGAGGCACTCGTTGTTTCGAGCAAGCCATGGATTGATGCTTGTTGGTGGAGGGGGAGTATAAACTTTACCATTCTGTTTGGGAACCGCCTATAATGTGTTTAGCATGGAAGATATCGCCATGTCTTAGTTGTTACGTTGACAATGAAAGTATACCGCTCAAAATACAATTTATCTCTATTTCAAAACCGAGCTCTCGCACCTCTACAAATCCCTGCTTCCCTCTGCGAAGGGCCTATCCATTTACTTTTATGTTGATTCATCACCCTCTTATTAAAAAGCAATAGTTGGAGAGCACAACCGTCATTTGCATTCATCACTGTTAATTTATATTGGGTATGACTATGATTGGATCTCTTTTACCATGAATTACAATGTCTAGTCAGTCCTTGATCTTTAAAGGTGCTCTAAATTTATGTTTTGCGGTCTCGGAAAGGGCTAGCGAGATACCATCTTGTTATATCATATTGTGGTTGTTTTGAGAAAGTGTTGTCATCCGAGATTTATTATTATGGCTTGCTAGTTGATTATGTTATTGATATGAGTAATTATGAGACCTGAGAATTATTGCAAATGTGGTTAGTTATGATCTATGCTGAAAACTTGAATGTTGGCTTGACATAGTTACAACAACAAGAGCACACAGAGTTTGTAAAAGTTTTTCTTTCTTTCAGTTTGTCAACTGAATTGCTTGAGGACAAGCAAGGGTTTAAGCTTGGGGGAGTTGATACGTCTCCGTCGTATCTACTTTTCCAAACACTTTTGCCCTTGTTTTGGACTCTAACTTGTATGATTTGAATGGAACTAACCCGGACTGACGCTGTTTTCAGCAGAATTGCCATGGTGTTGTTTTATGTGCAGAAAACAAATATTCTCGGAATGACCTGAAACTCCACGGAACATCTTAGAAAAAATAATAAAAAATCCTCACCAAAGATGAAGACCAGGGGGCCCACACCCTTCTCACGAGGGTGGGGGGCGCGCCCCCTACCTCGTGGGCCCCCTGGATGCCCTCCGATGCCAACTCCAACTCTATATATTTGCTTTCTGAGAGAAAAAAATCAGGGAGAGAAATCATCGCGTTTTACGATACGGAGCCGCCGCCAAGCCCTAAAACCTCTCGGGAGGGCTGATCTGGAGTCCATTCGGGGCTCCAGAGAGGGGGATTCGTCTCCGTCGTCATCATCAACCATCCTCCATCACCAATTTCATGATGCTCACCGCTGTGCGTGAGTAATTGCATCGTAGGCTTGCTGGACGGTGATGGGTTGGATGAGATTTATCATGTAATCGAGTTAGTTTTGTTCGGGTTTGATCCCTATTATCCATTATGTTCTGAGATTGATGTTGCTATGACTTTGCTATGCTTAATGCTTGTCACTAGGGCCCGAGTGCCATGATTTCAGATCTGAACCTATTATGTTTTCATGAATATATGTGAGTTCTTGATCCTATCTTGCAAGTCTATACTCACCTAATATGTGTTATGATCCGGCAACCCCGAAGTGACAATAATCGGGACCACTCCCGGTGATGACCGTAGTTTGAGGAGTTCATGTATTCACTATGTGCTAATGCTTTGTTCCGGTTCTCTATTAAAAGGAGGCTTTAATATCCCTTAGTTTCCAATAGGACCCCGCTGCCACGGGAGGGTAGGACAAAAGATGTCATGCAAGTTCTTTTCCATAAGCATGTATGACTATATACGGAATACATGCCTACATTACATTGATGAATTGGAGCTAGTTCTGCGTCACCCTATGTTATGACTGTTACATGATGAACCGCATCCGGCATAATTATCCATCACTGATCTTGTGCCTACGAGTTTTCCATATACTGGTTCTCGCTTATTTACTTTCCCGCTGCTACTGTTACAACCACTACAAAATACCCAAAAATATTACTTTTGTTGTCTTTACTTTTGTTGCTGCTACCACCATTATCATATTACTTTTCTACTAAACACTTTGCTGCAGATACTAAGTTTCCAGGTGTGGTTGAATTGACAACTCAGCTGCTAATACTTGAGAATATTCTTTGGCTCCCCGTGTCGAATCAATAAATTTGGGTTGAATACTCTACCCTCGAAAGCTGTTGCGATCCCCTATACTTATGGATTATCACCGTCCCTGGTGGACCCCTGTCTGGCGTCGCCAACGCGGACTGGTGGCGGCGGCGCGTCATCGTCGTCGCTATCCTCGATGACGATGACGCTTCCTTCGTCGCGGCCCCGGCGGCGCTGCGTGAATCGCTACAGGGCGGCGCACTTGCGCTCCCTCGCCATCTTCAGGGAGTCCGCGCGCGCCCATTCCAGGGTCGCGTCGTCGTCGAGCTCGACGTCGCTGCCGTGCTCCGTCTTCACCGCGGGGAGGAGGCCCGGCTCCGTCTTCACCGTCGCGAGCCCCGGCTCTGTCTTAGGCTTGACGAAGCGCGGAGGAGGAGCCGACGAGAAGGCGCGCCGGCCGCCCTCGTTGATGACGATGCCGGCGCTGCGAGTGCGCCGGCCGAGCGGCGTCTCCTTCGCGGGCTCGGCCTTGACGCCGAGTAGCGCCGGAGAGCCGGAGGAGTGCGAAGAAGAGCGTGATGAGGAGGAAGAAGAGGAGGCGTCGAACCTCCTGGGAAACCATTACCCGTCCCGTCGGCGGTGAGCCATGGCCGTGGTGGCCGCCCTCGCCGGGGGGTACGCCAACCGTGGGTGGTTGCCACCCTCGAGGTGCGTCAGCACGCCCTCAAGTGTGCGACCGGGGATGCCCCACCATAGACGGCTCCCCTCGCTGTTCTTCATGCCGCCGACCACCGGCGCGCCGTTGGTGGACGCCAGCCGCTGCTGCTAGCGGCGTTGGAAGTACGCTGCCCAAGCCACGTGGTTGTCGGCTGCGTACTGGGGGAGGTAGAGCTGGGCGTCGGTAAGGGAGGCGCGCACGACCTCGACCTCGTCGGTGAAGTATGAGGGTTTACCCACGGCGTCGGGCAATGGGGGAATGGGCACTCCCCTGTTGCTGAGCTTCCAGCCTGTCAGCCCGGCGCGCATGTCCGGCGGCGCCGGGATGTTCGGCTAGAACCGGAGCAAAGACTCCTGTTCGCGGAGCGAGCGGCAGCCGAAGCCGTTGGACGCCGCCTCATCTCCGGGGAAACGCTCGGCCATCGGGAGAGGGAGGGAGAGTGAGGGCTCGACGGCGGCGCTCGGGAGAGGGGGGCTCGGGGCGGCTCTCGGGAGAGGCAGAGCTCGGCGGCTAGGGCTAGGGCTAGTGTGGCCAAAGGCGAGGGAAGCCGCCGGCTTTATATAGCCGCGCCGCCCCCGTGTGTACGCATGCGAGGGAGGGGAGGCATCGGCGCGCCGTCCCGTGATGCGCCGCCCGTGAGGAATCAATGGTAAGGCTGACCGGCGGCAGCCTTGCCATTGATTCCCCATGAGAAACCGAGGCGTGGGGGGAAGACGACGCGCGGTGTCGCTGACGCGGCAGGCCCGCGGCTCTTTCGCGCCAAAACCGCTTGCCCCGTCATCTTCGAGCGCCCCCAGCGCGCCGGATTCGGCCTGGGTCCGCCGGCTCTAATTTTGGCCCAGGCCGGCGAAAATCGGGCTCCTGGGGGCGCAACTGGGACGATTTTTCTGCGCCAACGCGAAAAAATCGCCTGGGGAGGCCTTTCTGGGGGGGCGCGACTAGAGATGCTCTTATGCTTGTAGCTTATGTTGTCATTTTTTAATGAATGATGAGTTAATTTGACCTGTCAGAAGTCTTCATGTTGATTTGTCTATGCCCATGGAGCTCCATGGGTATCTAGGTATCCAGTGGGTTTGGGCATGGGCACAAGTTGTGCCCATGGATACTTTGGTGGATGGGTAGAGAGCAGGAAGATGGGTCATGGGTTGGATTTGGACCAGCTCCGCCCGCCCCAAACCCGACCCATTGCCATCCCTACTCCGATCAAGTCTCCTGCGTGGAGTTCTGTTCTTTCATCTGTGATTAGGGCGTACGTGGGTGGGATTAGGCGTCGTGTGCGCTTGTCGGCCGCATGCCTTCAATCTACCTGCTCTGCTTCTCATGATCTTATTCATACGGCGAGTCGGCCGGCGACATAACCTACTTCAGTGCTCCAGCCAACAAACTAGCAGGCTAACACATCACACTCTATACTGATTTCTCTCAATTCTTATCTAGTATCAGTGTTGAAATTATACATCAGATTTTAGTTGTTTTATTTTGCAATTTGAGATGCTATCAAGAATACATACCTGATATGTGTCTTAGAAACTATTGTCAGGCAAATTATACTAATCTCTATCAATTCTCATCTTGTATCAGTGTTGAAATTATACATCAGATTTTAGTTATTTTATTTTGTGGTTTGAGATCCTATAAAGAATTCATATCTTGTATGTGCCATAGGAACCCTAGAAACTATCATGATGCAAATTATACTAATCTCTATCAATTATTGATACGTCTCCAACGTATCTATAATTTTTGATTGTTCCATGCTATTATATTATCAACCTTGGATGTTTTATATGTATTTATATGCTATTTTATATGATTTTTGGGACTAACCTATTAACCTAGAGCCCAGTGCCAGTTTCTGTTTTTTCCTTGTTTTAGGGTTTCGAAGAAAAGAAATATCAAACGGAGTCCAAACGGAATGAAACCTTCAGAAAAGTTATTTTTGAAAAGAAAGCAATACAGGAGACTTGGAGTGCACGTCAGGGGATCAACGAGGAAGCCACGAGGCAGGGGGCGCGCCCTCTACCCTCGTGGCTCCCCTGATGTATTTCTTCCGCCTATATATATCCATATACCCAAAAACGATCGGGGACACAATAGATCGGGAGTTCCGCCGCCAGAAGCATCCGTAGCCACCGAAAACCAATCTAGACCGGTTCCGGCACCCTGCCGGAGGGGGAATCCTTCTCCGGTGGCCATCTTCATCATCCCGGTGCTCTCCATGACGAGGAGGGAGTAGTTCTCCCTCGGGGCTGAGGGTATGTACCAGTAGCTATGTGTTTGATCTCTCTCTCTCTCTCTCGTGTTCTTGAGGTGGTACGATCTTGATGTATCGCGAGCTTTGCAATTATAGTTGGATCTTATGATGTTTTCTCCCCCCTCTACTCTCTTGTAATGGATTGAGTTTCCCCTTTGAAGTTATCTTGTCGGATTGAGTCTTTAAAGATTTGAGAACACTTGATGTATGTCTTGTCATGCGTATCTGTGGTGACAATGGGATATCACGTGATTCACTTGATGTATGTTTTGGTGATCAATTTGCGGGTTCCGCCCATGAACCTATGCATAGGGGTTGGCACACGTTTTCGTCTTGATTCTCTGGTAGAAACTTTGGGGCACTCTTTGAGGTTCTATGTGTTGGTTGAATAGATGAATTTGAGATTGTGTGATGCATATCGTATAATCATACCCACAGATACTTGAGGTGACATTGGAGTATCTAGGTGACATTAGGGTTTTGGTTGATTTGTGTCTTAAGGTGTTATTCTAGTATGAACTCTAGGGCTGTTTGTGAGACTTATAGGAATAGCCCAACGGATTGATTGGAAAAAATAACTTTGAGGTGGTTTCGTACCCTACCATAATCTCTTCGTTTTGTTCTCTGCTATTAGTGACTTTGGAGTGACTCTTTGTTGCATGTTGAGGGATAGTTATGTGATCCAATTATGTTATTATTGTTGAGAGGACTTGCACTAGTGAAAGTATGAACCCTAGGCCTTGTTTCCTAGCATTGCAATACCGTTTGTGCTCGCTTTTACCATCAGTTACCTTGCTGTTTTTATATTTTCAGATTACAAAAACCTTTATCTACCATCCATATACCACTTGTATCACCATCTCTTCGCCGAACTAGTGCACCTATACAATTTACCATTGTATTGGGTGTGTTGGGGACACAAGAGACTCTTTGTTATTTGGTTGCAGGGTTGCTTGAAAGATACCATCTTCATCCTACGCCTCCTACGGATTGATAAACCTTAGGTCATCCACTTGAGGGAAATTTTCTACTGTCCTACAAACCTCTGCACTTGGAGGCCCAACAACGTCTACAAGAAGAAGGTTGTGTAGTAGACATCAAACTCTTTTCTGGCGCCGTTGCCGGGGAGGTTAGCGCTTGAAGGTATATCTTTAGATCTTGCAATCGAATCTTTTTGTTTCTTGTTTGATCACTAGTTTGGTTTATAAAATAAAACCAAAAATATATATGGAATTGAGTTTGCCTCATACACTTCATCTTTTTAATATCTTTCGTGAGAATTATGGAAAGGAAAATTGTGCCAAAGTGTTAGAAGAAGAATGGATTAAAATGTTTGGCACTAAATCTTTGAATGATGAGCATGATTGCAATGTTGTTAGTATGAACTCCTTGAATATCCATGATACTAATGATGATTGCACTAGTTATGATGAAAATGTCTCCTATAAACATGTCAATTTTTGTGGAGTGCATTTGGTTTGTAAGTACACACCAAATAGGGAAGATAGATATTGCAAGAGGCATAAGTACTTAGAAACTAAACTGTTGCAAGAAAGGCTAGATGATTGTGCTGAATATTTAAATTTTCTTGGCCGTACTTGTGGACTTTGCAATGAACAGGGTCATTTAGCTATCCGATGCAAATTGTTTCATGATCTAATCGTGTCCAAAAATTGTGATGACTTCATTTCCCTTGCACATTATAATGAGCTCGGTTTGCTTATGGGTTACGAAGAAATGAAACGTATAACTAAGCATCTTCCAGAATTTGCCCATTATAAACTTCTTGGTTTTGATCTAGAGGAAATTTATATGTATTGTGCGGTGAATTGCATTAAAAATCCCTATATTGCCAACTACATAAAGAAAAGAAAACAAATAGAAGATGAAGAGAATACTAATGAAAGGGAAGAGACTTCCCAATACCCCCCTATTATTTCTTATGATGCATCAGGTAACGAGGAGGAGCCTCCTATTCAACCAATCTCATTAATAAGGAGCTCCAAAAATAGGATTGAACCTACACATGATGTGGTGAAGAAGAAGAAAAGAAAAAGGAAGATAGGTAAAAAGATATCTGTCCCAAATAATGCTGCTCCTATTACTATTGTGCCTCATGAAAATATAATTGTGGAAGATAATGATACTTCTTATGATCTTGAAAATCTTTTTGGCACTTGCTTGGAAGAATATGATAATTGCTATACTATTGGTGCTATCCATACTATTAATGATGAGAGTGATTATGCTTATGATATGAAAAGGCCCAAGCTTGGGGATGCTATGTTTGATGAAGATGATGTTTTTGAGAATATATTTACTGCAATTAATGTTTGTCCCAAGCTTGGGGATGCTACGTTTAATGAAGATGATATTTTTAGTCTCCCAAGTTTTGATATGCAAATTTATAATGATCATAGCATGCCTCCTACTTATAATGATTATTGTGATGATACTTATGCTATAAAAAGTAGTGATTATATTTATAAATCTTTTCATGATTATGGTTACCCCTTTTCTGAGCATTACTCTTTTAATGTGGAAATAATTTATAGTATTCGAGTTTCTTATGATACTCCCACTATTCCGAATGAGAAGAATTTTGCTTATGTGGAGAGTAATAAAATTTCTATGCTTGTAGATCATGAAAAGAATGCTTTAAGTGCTGGTTATATTGTTGAATTCATTCATGATGCTACTGGAAATTATTATGAGGGAGGAATATATGCTTGTAGGAATTGTAATAATATCAAGTTTCCTCTCTATGTGCTTAAAGTTTTGAAGTTATGCTTGTTTTGCCCTCCTATGCTAGTTGATTATTGTTCCCACAAGTTGTTTGCTCACAAAATCCCTATGCATAGTAAGTGGGTTAGGCTTAAATGTGTTAGTCATATTCTTCATGATGCTCTCTTTATGTTTCAATTCTTATCTTTTATGTGCGCATCATTGAAATCATCATGCCTAGCTAGGGGCGTTAAACGATAGCTCTTGTTGGGAGGCAACCCAACTTTATTTTTGTTCCTTGCTTTTTGCTCCTGTTTAGCAATAAATAATTTATCTAGCCTCTATTATGATTGAGTTTTTATGTTTTAATTAGTGTTTGTGCCAAGTAGAACCTTTGGGAAGACTTGGGGAAAGTCTTTTTAATCTTGCTGTAAAAAACAGAAACTTTAGCGCTCACGATAATTGCTGCCATTTTTTTACTGGAGAGTGCTATTTAGTTAATTATTTTTGAATATGATTAATAGATAAATTCCTCACGTCCAGCAATTTATTTTAGAATTTTTTGGGGTTCCAGAAGTTTGCGTTAGTTACAGATTACTACAGACTGTTCTGTTTTTGACAGATTCTGTTTTCCGTGTGGTGTTTGCTTATTTTAATGAATCTATGGCTAGTAAAAGAGTTTATAAACCATAGAGAAGTTGGAATACATTAGGTTTAACACCAATATAAATAAACAATGAGTTCATTACAGTACCTTGAAGTGGTGTCTTGTTTTCTTTTGCTAACGGAGCTTACGAGTTTTCTGTTAAGTTTTGTGTTGTGAAGTTTTCAAGTTTTGGGTAAAGATTCGATGGACTATGGAATAAGGAGTGGAAAGAGCCTAAGCTTGGGGATGCCCAAGGCACCCAAGGAAATATTCAAGGACAACCAAAAGCCTAAGCTTGGGGATGCCCCGGAAGGCATCCCCTCTTTCGTCTTCGTTCGTCGGTAACTTTACTTGGAGCTATATTTTTATTCGCCACATGATATGTGTTTTGCTTGGAGCGTCATTTTATTTTATTTTGTTTTGCTTGCTGTTTGAATAAAATACCAAGATCTGAAATTATTAAATGTTAGAAAGTCTTCATATAGTTGCATAATTGTTCGACTACTCATTGATCTTCACTTATATCTTTTGGAGTAGTTTGTCATTTTCTCTAGTGCTTAACTTATATCTTTTTAGAGTACAGTGGTGGTTTTATTTTGTAGAAATAGGTGAACTCTCATGCTTCACTTATATTATTTTGAGAGTCTTTAGAACATCATGGTAATTTGCTTTGGTTATGAAATTAGTCCTAATATGATGGGCATCCAAGAGGGATATAATAAAAACTTTCATATAAGTGCATTGAATACTAAGAGAAGTTTGATACTTGATGATTGTTTTGAGATATGGAGATAGTGATATCAAAGTTGTGCTAGTTGGGTAGTTGTGAATTTGAGGAATACTTGTGTTGAAGTTTGCAAGCCCCGTAGCATGCACGTATGGTAAACGTTGTGTAACAAATTTGAAACATGAGGTGTTATTTGATTGTCTTTCTTATGAGTGGCGGTCGGGGACGAGCGATGGTCTTTTCCTACCAATCTATCCCCCTAGGAGCATGCGCGTAATGCTTGGTTTTTGATGACTTGTAGATTTTTGCAATAAGTATGTGAGTTCTTTATGACTAATGTTGAGTCCATGGATTATACGCACTCTTACCCTTCCATCATTGCTAGCATCTTCGGTACCGTGCATTGCCCTTTCTCACATTGAGAGTTGGTGCAAACTTCGCCGGTGCATCCAAACCCCGTGATATGATACGCTCTTTCACACATAAACCTCCTTATATCTTCCTCAAAACAGCCACCATACCTACCTATTATGACATTTCCATAGCCATTCCGAGATATATTGCCATGCAACTTTCCACCATTCCGTTTATTATGACACACATCATCATTGTCATATTGCTTTGCATGATCATGTATTTGACATCGTATTTGTGGCAAAGCCACCGTTCATAATTTTTCATACATGTCGCTCTTGATTCATCGCAATCCCGGTACACTGCCGGAGGCATTCATATAGAGTCATATCTTGTTCTAGTATCGAGTTGTAATCTTCGAGTTGTAAATAAATAGAAGTGTTATGATCATCATTAATAGAGCATTGTCCCAAAAAAAGAGAAAGACCAAAAAAAGAAAAGAAAGGCCAAATAAAAAAAGGCAAAAAAAAGAGAAAGGCCAAATAAAAAAATACAAAAGGGACAATGCTACTATCCTTTTTCCACACTTGTGCTTCAAAGTAGCACCATGATCTTTATGATAGAGAGTCTCTTGTTTTGTCACTTTCATATACTAGTGGGAATTTTTCATTATAGAACTTGGCTTGTATATTCCAACAATGGGCCTCCTCAAGTGCCCTAGATCTTCGTGAGCAAGCAAGTTGGATGCACACCCACTTAGTTTCTTTTGTTGAGCTTTCATACATTTATAGCTCTAGTGCATCTATTGCATGGCAATCCCTACTCCTTGCATTGACATCAATTGATGGGCATCTCCCTAGCCCATTGATTAGCCGCGTTGATGTGAGAGTTTCTCCTTTTTTCTTCTCCACATAACCCCGTCATTATATTCTATTCCACCCATAGTGCTATATCCATGGCTCACGCTCATGTATTGCGTGAAAGTTGAAAAAGTTTGAGATTACTAAAGTATGAAACAATTGCTTGGCTTGTCATCAGGTTTGTGCATGATGAGAGCATTCTTGTGTGACGAAAATGGAGCATGACCAAACTATATGATTTTGTAGGGATGAACTTTCTTTGGCCATGTTATTTTGAGAAGACATGATTGCTTAGTTAGTATGCTTGAAGTATTATTGTTTTTATGTCAATATTAAACTTTTGTCTTGAATCTTATGGATCTGAATATTCTTGCCACAATAAAGAAAACTACATGGATAAATATGTTAGGTAGCATTCCACATCAAAAATTATGTTTTTATCATTTACCTACTCCAGGACGAGCAGGAATTAAGCTTGGGGATGCTGATACGTCTCCAACGTATCTATAATTTTTGATTGTTCCATGCTATTATATCAAGCTTGGATGTTTTATATGCATTTATATGCTATTTTATATGATTTTTTGGACTAACCTATTAACCTAGAGCCCAGTGCCAGTTTTGTGTTTTTTCCTTGTTTTAGGGTTTCGAAGAAAAAAATATCAAACAGAGTCCAAACGGAATGAAACCTTCGGAAAAGTTATTTTTGGAAAGAAAGCAATACATGAGACTTGGAGTGCACGTCAGGGGATCAACGAGGAAGCCACCGGGTAGGGGGCGCGCCCAGCCCCCTGGGCACGCCCTCCACCCTAGTGGGCCCCTCATGGCTCCCCTGACGTATTTCTTCCGCCTATATATCCATATACCCAAAAACGATCGGGGACACAATAGATCGGGAGTTCCGCCACCAGAAGCCTCCGTAGCCACCGAAAACCAATCTAGACCCGTTCCGGCACCCTGCCGGAGGGGGAATCCTTCTTCGGTCGCCATCTTCATCATCCCGGTGCTCTCCATGACAAGGAGGGAGTAGTTCTCCCTCGGGGCTGAGGGTATGTACCAGTAGCTATGTGTTTGATCTCTCTCTCTCTCTCGTGTTCTTGAGGTGGTACGATCTTGATGTATCGCGAGCTTTGCAATTATAGTTGGATCTTATGATGTTTTCTCCCCCCTCTACTCTCTTGTAATGGATTGAGTTTCCCCTTTGAAGTTATCTTATCGGATTGAGTCTTTAAAGATTTGAGAACACTTGATGTATGTCTTGCCGTGCGTATCTGTGGTGACAATGGGATATCACGTGATTCACTTGATGTATGTTTTGGTGATCAATTTGCGGGTTCCGCCCATGAACCTATGCATAGGGGTTGGCACATGTTTTCGTCTTGATTCTCCGGTAGAAACTTTGGGGCACTCTTTGAGGTTCTATGTGTTGGTTGAATAGATGAATCTGAGATTGTGTGATGCATAATGTATAATCATACCCACGGATGCTTGAGGTGACATTGGAGTATCTAGGTGACATTAGGGTTTTGGTTGATTTGTGTCTTAAGGTGTTATTCTAGTACGAACTCTAGGGTTGTTTGTGACACTTATAGGAATAGCCCAACGGATTGATTGGAAAGAATAACTTTGAGGTGGTTTCATACCCTACCATAATATCTTCGTTTTGTTCTCCGCTATTAGTGACTTTGGAGTGACTCTTTGTTGCATGTTGAGGGATAGTTATGTGATCCAATTATGTTATTATTGTTGAGAGGACTTGCACTAGTGAAAGTATGAACCCTAGGCCTTGTTTCCTATCATTGCAATACCATTTGTGCTCAATTTTACCATTAGTTACCTTGCTGTTTTTATATTTTCATATTACAAAAACCTTTATCTACCATCCATATACCACTTGTATCACCATCTCCTCTCCAAACTAGTGCACCTATACAATTTACCATTGTATTGGGTGTGTTGGGGACACAAGAGACTCTTTGTTATTTGGTTGCAGGGTTGCTTGAGAGAGACCATCTTCATCCTACGCCTCCTACGGATTGATAAACCTTAGGTTATCCACTTGAGGGAAATTTGCTACTGTCCTACAAACCTCTGCAGTTGGAGGCCCAACAACGTCTACAAGAAGAAGGTTGTGTAGTAGACATCAATTATCATCTCGTATCAATGCCGAAATTATACATAAAATATTAGTTGTTTTGTTTTGTGGTCTAAGATCCTATCAAGAATTCATGCCTTGTATGTGCCCTAGAAACTATTGTGATGCAAATTATCTTATACTAGTTTCTATTTGCGATGCAAAAAATTCCTATATCGGCCGTATACAATATAGCTAATTCTTAAGTTTAAGTTCCTCAACTGTGAAGAGAGAAACCGTTGGCAAACACCACTAAAATTAATTCATTTTCAAAGTTAGTTGCTTGATGTATTGAATTGTTAACAAGTCTGATGTGCAAGTCCTCAACCTTGTTCTCTATAATTATCGTTCACAATAGATTTTTTCTCTCTACTTGTCTTGCCCGCCCCTCCTAACCCAAATCCTGGCTCCGCCCTTGACGGGGGCTCATCTTTTGCTTGCTTTACTCAATTGTGACATGTTCTTGATGGTCTAGCGACACGATTCAAAGTAGGCCGACTAAAAGGCAAAGGGATTCGGACTTTGTAATTTCATCCATGAAGGTAGAAGCAGGAATTTTGGAGCAGATGGTTTAGCAAAGTTTCCCTTTTCTCTAGATTTGGGTAGACATGTCTCACTAATTCGGGCGCATGACGATATACCAATTTCTTTGGACCTGTTGATCAATAAAGCAACCTAGTTTTCCCTCAAAATAAAAGAAACATGAACATAGCTTAGTTGGGGCCGAACTGGGCTATAGCTGGCCTATGTTGTTGCAATTTTTGACCAAGGCTTTGGAGCCAACCCAGCCCACCAACTGCAAGTTGCAATCCACTAAGCACGAATCACTGCACCTTCATCGACACACCAATTCATAAATTGGTTCTTGGCCGATCTAGAGCTCCTTTTGAAGAAACGAGAAAAGCTTCCATTTGCGCCAATAGTAGGGACAGTGCGCCCAAAGCGCCACCATCCGGGTTTGCAAAAGTCGATGTAGATGCAGCAGTGTCAAAGATGCATAATCGAGGTGTGGTGGCTGCTGTTCGCAGGGATACCACAAGCAATTTTGTGGGTAGTTCAGCGCTGGTGGGCAGCGATTTTGGAGGCAATTGCATGTCATGAAGGCCTATCTCTCGCTCAAGATTTGCTGCTGCAGAATTTTGTTATCTCCAAGCAGGTGGCCAACGACATCCAGAGAGCAAGCCGTGGAGGCAATGGTGCTATCATCATAGAGATTAGACAAAGTTTATTAGCATTTAATTGTACTATAACTTTCGAGAGCATAGTTGCTAATAGTGATGCCGATGGTTAGCCAAGTTTGCTCATTCTTTAGATCAGGGTCATCATCATGTATGGCTAGATGCTCCCCATGATCCATTCTGTATCCCACACCATGTGGACTTTGAGTAATAAAGTTTGGTTTAAGCCCTCAAAAAAATTAATCACTGCACCTCATCCCCTTTACACACATGTTATGCAAGCATATGCATCACATGTAATTTTTATTTCCACACAAAATTACCATTTATTAGTCGATGCCAATTTTCTTATAGGCTGTTGGTTATAACACTTCGAATAGTTTGAAAACTCTATCATTTGACCAACAAAAGTGATAATATGCACTGACTAATGCCTACTGAAACTTATAGTAAGTTGAGAATTTGAAAAGTTTGGTTTACTCCCGTGGGCCGGCCCACCCAATTTTTTCTTTGAAGCTCCGCCACTTCCGATCCCGTGAAAGCGGTTTTCTCTGAAAAACCCGATTGCTACATTTGAATTGACAAATTAAGAAATATATTATTTTAAGCTCAAAATAATGTTCAATAATTTATAAATTCATAAAATTTAGAAAATGTTGCTGGATAATCAAATATATTCATCAATTTCAATTATTCACGAATTTTATAAAATATATGTGAATTATTAAAAAGGATCCAATATAAAAATGCATCAGAATTTATCTTAATTTTTTTAGAAAAGTTAGTGTATTAATAAAAATATTCTCGTCTGTTAAAATATTCATGTATTTAAAAATCCTGAATCTTAAAAATATTCTGGAATTCTAAGGATGTTCATTCATTTTATAAAAGATTTACTAATTTAAATAAATTATCTGGTTTATCAATATTTTTGGTATGTTTAAATAATTGTTATATGATTTTTTGTAAATATAATATATTAAAATTTATTCTGTTATTTTTAAATTTCGTCATGAATTTTTAAAAGGTGGACACGAACAAAAAGGACAAAAAAAGAAAAAGAAAAACAAGTGAAAAACAAGAACCCCCCCCCCCCCCCCCCACCCGCGGGAGAAAAAGATCGAAGGGGAAAACCTGACAAAACCAATGAATAAAAAATACTCCCTCCGTTCCATAATGTAGTTCCTATAGATTTTTTTTAAGTCAAACATCACAAACTTTGACCAAGTTTGTGGAGAAAAATATTTACATCTAGAGTGTGAAACATATATCACTAGATTCATCATAAGATGTAGTTTCACATTATATATTTTTGGTATTGTAAATATAAATATTTTTCTCTACAAACTTGGTCAAATTTTGTAAAGTTTGACTTCTCAAAAAATCTATAGGCACTATATTATGGAACGGAGGGAGTAGTACATTCCCTGTGTAACAGAGGAAAACCAAAAAAAATGTTTACACATGCACCTGTAAATGGGCCTGGTCCTGGGATTGCTAACAAAACGTCGTAGTGGTTGGAAGAGGGGGCCTAAACAAGTGTGGGTGGCTAAAGGTGACCAGGATGCGTTCATTCGCGAAACGAGGCAAAAGACTTCCTCGGTGTTTGATCGTATCTCAGAGGAATATGGTGCTTCATCGGCGGACCCTGGGGCCCAGGGCCACCGGGACCAATGAATCTATTGGCCTGGAACTGTCGAGGCTTGGGGTTGGACTCGACAGTGGGCGAGCTTCGCGACCTGATACGGTCTTACAACCCAGCGGTGGTTTTCTTGTCTGAAACAAAGAAGAAAGCGAGGGCAATGGATAAGTTGAAGTGGAGTTTGGGGTTCAGATGTGGTGTATCTGTGGATTGTCAGGGGAGAAGTGGTGGTTTGGCATTGTGGTGGAGGGATACTGTGGATGTTTTGGTGCGGCCCTTTTGTCAATACTTCATTGATGCAAAGATTGTATATGAAGGGAAAACCCTTAGATTCACTGGATTCTATGGGGAACCCCGCACAGAGTTGCGGAAAAAGTCCTGGGATGCTATTAGATACCTAAAAGCGCAGGATGATCTTCCTTGGGTTTGTGCTGGAGACTTCAACGAAGCGTTATTCCAGTCGGATCAGATTGGGGGGAACCCAAGGAGCTTTGGCCAAATGGAAGATTTTAGGGACTGTTTGGATGAATGTGGACTTGCTGACTTGGGCTTCACCGGCTATCAATACACGTGGGATAATAAGCGGGAGGGTATGGATAATGTTCAGGTTCGACTGGATGGGGCGACATGCAATGATAGTTTCTTGGCTCTGTTTCCTCACACGTTTGTCGAGCATGTGATAACGGAGGAATCGGACCACCAGGCAATCTTGGTTCATGCGCTGGAGACAGCTCCACGTACTGGCAACCGAAGCATGCGGCCGTTTCGATTCGAGGAGGCATGGACTCGCCATGCTCAGTATGACACGATGATTGAGTCTGCATGGATTCAGTCCGGGGGGTGATCATAGCCTGCAGGCAATTTGTGAGCGATTGGCGAAGACTGCTTCGAGCATCCAGACTTGGGCTAGGGAGGTCTTTGGTTCTATTAGGAGGCAGATTAAAGACCTCAAAGCTCAGCTGGTTGATGCAAAGGCTAGGGCGTTGACCACTGGGTACACGCCAGAGATAAAAGAGATTGAGGGTCAGCTGCGAGAGGTGTACGAACGGGAAGAAATTTTTTACAGGCAACGATCACGCATTGATTGGCTTCAATCAGGAGACCAAAACACGAGATATTTCCAGAATCGGGCTTCTCATCGGAGGCGCAAAAACATTGTGAGGGCTCTCAGAAAGGAGGATGGGTCTCGTTGCTCGGTGGACGAGGAAATGAGGGAGATGGCTGCTTCATTCTATGCGAACCTGTTTTCTTCTGAGGGCTCAACTGGCTCCGAGGCTGTGCTTTCTAGCATTGCTCATCTTGTGACTGACGATATGAATTCGAAGCTGTCCTCCCTGATCACAGATAAGGAGATTGAGGAGGCTCTTTTTCAGATGGGCCCGACGAAGTCGCCGGGACCGGATGGCTTTCCAGCACTCTTCTATCAACGACATTGGTTTTTGGTGAAAGATGATGTTTGTGCTGCTGTTCGTGGCTTCCTCATGGGCGAGACCACTTCGGAGTCTTTTAATTCTACGATGATTGTGATGATTCCTAAAGTTAACTCACCGGAGTTACTTTCGCAGTTTCGCCCTATTAGTTTATGCAATGTGCTTTATAAAATAGCTACGAAAGTGCTTGCTAATCGCCTTAAAGGCATTCTTACTTTATTGATCTCAGAGGAGCAGAGTGCTTTCGTCCCGGGGAGGCTAATCACAGACAATGTTTTGGTTGCATACGAGTGTGTTCATGCTATTAGAACCAGGAAGAGGAAGAAGAGTCTCTGTGCGGTCAAGCTTGACATGATGAAGGCGTATGACCGGGTGGAGTGGAGTTTTTTGGAACATGTCTTGAGGAAGTTTGGCTTTGGGGCGGAATGGATCAGGATGGTTATGAGGTGTGTTACTTCTGCAAGTTTCTGTGTGAAGCTCAACGGGGGTCTTTCAAGGAGATTTATTCCATCTAAGGGGCTCAGACAGGGGGACCCTCTATCCCCATATTTGTTTCTGTTATGTGTGGAAGGTTTTTCGTCTCTTCTGAAGCGTGCTCAAGAGCAGGATGCTATTCGCGGTGTTTCTTTTGGAGGCACTGGCCCCAAGGTGACTCACCTCTTGTTTGCAGATGACAGTATTGTATTTCTGGAAGGGACCCAATCGAGCATGGAGGCGTTGAAGAGCATCTTGGAGAGATATGAGGCTGCATCTGGACAGAAAGTTAATCTTTAGAAATCATCTATATTTTTTGGGAAAGGCTGTCAAGATGAAACGAAGGCTATGATCAAGCAAGTTAGTGGCATTTCTTCGGAGGCTCTTAGTGAAAAGTATTTAGGTCTTCCCACACGGGTGGGGAGATCTAAGAATGGAACTTTTAAATATGTGGTTGAGGGCTCTAAGGGAAAGGTTGGAGGGTGGAAAGGACAAGGATTGTCAAAGAAGGCTAGGGAGGTTTTGGTTAAATCCTCCTCCAAGCTTCGCCGACTCACACCATGAGCTGTTTCCAGCTGACCAAGAAAACGTGCCGGAACCTGACTTCTATCTCGTCGAAATTCTGGTGGGGAACAATCAATGGTGAGAGGAGGGTACATTGGATCTCGTGAGACAAGATGTGTATGTCTAAGAAGGAGGGTGGACTAGGTTTTAGGGACCCGGAGGCTTTCAACCAAGCCATGTTGGCCAAGCAAGCGTGGCACCTGCATCAATACCCATCCTCCTTGTGCGCTCGCGTCCTGAAGGCTAGGTACTACCCGCATTGTTCTGTTCTGAATGCTACCTGCCCAGCTGCAGGCTCCTTCACTTTCAGAAGTATCTTGCATGGACGTGATCTGTTGCGGGAGGGATCTATTTGACGTATTGGTGATGGGTCAACTATCAATGTTTCATCATACTAACTGGATACCGAGGGCTGGACACATGCGGCCACTGGGCCAGCGGTATGTTCAGGGTGTCACCAAGGTTGCAGACTTATTGAATCCAGATGGATCTTCTTGGGATGATGCAAAGGTGACTGATATGTTTTCTGAGGATGATGCTCGTGACATAAAGCAGATTGCCGTGGGGGGTCCGGGGACTGAGGATTACCTGGCTTGGAACTTTACTCGCAATGGTATCTTCACTGTCCGCTCGGCGTATCACCTGTGTATGGAAAAGAAGAAACGTCGTTCCGATCAGCCGGAAGGCTCTAGTTCAGTCGCGAAGCATAAAGGATTTATGGCTTTGTGGGATACCTCTGCTCCAGGAAAAGCGAAGATACATGTTTGGCGCTTGATTCGAAATGGCTTGACTGTGGGTGCTGAGCTGCACCGTCGCCGGATCAAGGCCGGAGTTTTCTGCCCGGTGTGTGGCCGAGAGGAGTCTCTGGTTCACCAGTTCTGGGGCTGCCACCATTCCATTCAATTCTGGAAGCTGTTGCGGTCTGCGCTGGGTGTTTCGGCGGCCTCCCCGCCAGGTCATGTGAACTCCCATCGTGAGTTGGCTGACTGGCTGATTTCATGGTTTGCTTCGGCAGGTGAAGAGGACAGGGAGGTTCTGATTCATGCCACCTATGGCTTGTGGTTGGCTCGGAACGAAGCGCGTGATGGCAAGAAGATTGTGCCCCCCCCCCCCGGATGTGCTGGAAAGGGTCGCTTCGGCCATGGCGTCATGGAAAGAAGCTCATGCTGCCCCTGCTAGGCAGACGATGGCAAGGCCGGTGCAGCGGTGGGAAGCTCCGGAAGATGGATGGATCAAGGTCAATATTGATGGGGCTCTTGAGAAACAACAGAACAAGGGCGGTGGTGGGGTGATCCTACGCGACCACAACGGCGGCTTTGTGGCTTCGGCCTGTTTCTTCTTTCCACTTTGTGCACATCCCGAACGTGCGGAGCTTATGGCGTGCCTGAAGGCGATCAAGATGGCGAGGGAGCTGAATGTTGACAGGATTCATGTGGAGTTGGACTGCCAGGCTCTGGTGAAGATGCTCCTGAACCCTGAAAAAAACTTGTCTTTGGTTGGGCCGTGGATGGAGGAGGTTAAGAGGACGCTGAGGGAGTTCATAGACTTCAAGGTGAGCTGGGTTCGACGCTCGGCAAATTCTGTTGCGCATAAGCTTGCTAGAGTTGGTGTTGGTGAGGAGAGATGTCAGGTGTGGACTGGTGTGCCGCCTGGTTTTATCCTACATGTTGTATCGGATGACATTCCGCTCTATGTTTAATATATAAGTATGTTTCCCCTCAAAAAAAATAAGAGAGTGTTTGGTTACATTGCTTAGTAAGGAAATTGCTCGGCTAGCCCAGCCAGCCAGCTTTCGCTTTGCCAGCCTTGCCTAATGAAACGGTTAGGTTCCTTTTCTTACTAGCCTTCCCTAGTGAAAATTGTTGTTAGGAGTGGATCGTCGATTTCTCCGCATGTGAAGTTTGCCATCGGAAGCGAGCCGATTTGGCTCTCCTGAGCTAGCAAGGTTTTCCTAGCGCATCCAAGCTAGCTGGCCCACAAAATCTAAGATATCTTAACAGTTCCAAACACCTAACCTTGCCGGGCAAGGCTATAACTATTCTTGCTAAGGATCCAAACGCTCCCTAAGAAACTCCTCGAGAACGTGTGTAACTCACTTGGTGCATGTTGTAAGACGCGATTTCCTATTGCTCCACTCTGCGGCAAACTGCCGTTGAATTGCACAGAAGCGACCGAGCTGGGCTGGCCCATTTAAAGCTAGGAAAGGTGGACGTTGGTTCCGGTTTTGGAAACTTTTCTGAAGGTTCTTAACTGCTTCAGATCTGTTTGTTTTTCTTTTCATGTTGTTTCTAGTGTCGGTTTCCATTATCTTTTTTCCTTTTTTAGAAAATTACCTTGTTAAAAAAATGTTTGGAATTTCAAAATTTGTTTGCTGTCAAAAAAAGAAGGTTTGTCGTTTTCAAACATTTGTGACATTTTTTTTGTGAACAAACATTTGTGACATTGTTAAATGGTGTGGGAGTTAGATGTGACATTGCGAACTCTCTTCTAAATGAGAGCTGGACAATCGTAGAATATTTACATCTCGTGGCCACTCACAAGAGACTAAGCAATTAAACAAAAAATTGACAGTAAGCGGCCGAGTCCAACGAAGCCAAAACCAACGAAAGTCGTCTTAGTGCATTTCACATGGCGCACAGGAACGTGTAAACGGCTGGTACTACCCGACCAATCCCGCACACGCACGCATCTCCATAGCCGTGTACGTCATGCATGAGCCTCATTGCAGGCTGCAACTGAGGACGTCAACCGATTTGCGCCTGGAAACCAGCATGGTTTGATTTTACTCTCTTGACTCATTCACATCGTAGAAGAGCGGCACGTTCAGCGGTACTCCCTCCGTTTTTAAAAGAATGTACTTTTAATTTTGTTGGAGGTTAAACTATCTCAAAGTTTGACCGAGTTTGTGCAAACATATATTAATGCTCGTGAAAACAAATAGGTATATGACAAAAATATATTTTATTATGAATTTAATGCTACTAATTTGATGCATAAATGTTGCTCTATTATAATGTAAATACGGTTAAATATAATTTTTTTTAACTTTCTAACAAAGTTGGAAGTACACTCTTTTAAGAATGGAGGGAGTACTTATTTTAGCAGACCGACAGTCAGCAGTCGGTAGCAGCTGTTTACACGTTCCTGCATTGCTGGTACTGATGACATTTCTCGCATGACGATCATGCATGTACCTAGTCTACCACCAAGGCGGAAGCGGTCTATTTCCGTTGCAGAGAATGTGTTTGGTGCAGTATAAAACTACAAACGCCGGCCAGAAGCTAATGCGTGTATGTAGCAGCAAGCAAACACAGGGACGACGATCCAAGCTCCAGAAATGAGGACCTCCATCCATGGCTGCTCTCTTCGTCAGCCAAGCATGAGCGCCGGCCGACGGCAGCCCTCCTCCGTCTCCGCGAGCGCCACTCGTCTCCCTCGGCAGATCATATCGGCTGCAAAGGTTTCTCGCCTCTCTCTGAACCCCACTATTTGATCAGGACGCGCCGAGAGATACATATAGGCTTATATCGTTGTATATCTTGTGTGTTTCAAGGAGCTTCACCAACAGCTTGCTTTGAGAATTGGGGATGCATCATCAAACGCTCTCAATTATGCGTCGCAAAGGTTGCTGGATGCATTTGTGGGCATCGTCTTCACATTAAGTCGCCAACCTTTACGTCCCACCGAGGTAAGTAGCCAGGGATAGGATAACATATAACTTTTGTATCTGCATGCTAGCTACTCCCTCTGCCTTTCAATATAAGGCCTCCTTTGGTTTGGAGGAATTTCATAGGAATTCTAGAGGATAGGATTCTTATAGAATATTTTCCTTTAGAGTTTTTTGGTTCATAGGAATGGATTCCTATTCCTACATAGGATTGGTTTCTATCCTCCACATTTTATAGGAAAATAAAAATGAGTCTAGACTCAATGAAAAAATTCCTTTGGTGTCAACCAAATGACATCTTGTTTCCTATTCCTACTCATAGGATTTGAGATACATGTCATCTAATTTTCTACAAGATTCCTATTCCTACGATAATCCTATCCTATGAACCAAAAGAGGCCTAAGTTAGCTTGCAAAAACATCTTATATATAAGACAGAGGAAGTACATAATAGTGATAATAGTAAAATGTAAAGGGCTGTGGGCATCGATCGGCAGAGGTCAGGTGGTTTACCCTCTTGAAAACAAGACAACAAAATATATCCATCTTGATTTCACTCAGTCAACAAGTGAGGCGATCACACCATTGCAGCAAAATGTTTAGGCGACCAAATTTAGAAAGGTTTGTAAGTGCTTAACTACCCGTTGAATTAATAAAATTCCTCAATCCTTGTCGCAGGGTAATTTTGCACCCGTCGAAGAGATCGGCGACATGCGAGAGATATTTGATATCGCAGGAGAGATTCCAGCAGATTTTCCAGAGGGTGTTTATATAAGAAATGGTAAAGCTTCTATGCTCCTACCGTCTTACCAACTGAGAGATCACAAAATGCATGCATGGAGCAGAATCAAAATGCATGCATGCAGGTTCAAACCCTCTCTTTGGAGCCCTCCACTCGTCAAGCTCTATCTTTGGCAAGTCCCACGACATTTGGGTCGAAGGAGAAGGCATGCTCCACGCCGTGTACTTCACCAAGAGCAACAACAACACATGGTCAATCAAGTACACCAACCGCTACGTGCAGTCCGATACATTTAGGGTTGAGAAAGGACTGAAGAAACCATGCTTCCTCCCTGCCACTGACGGTGACCCTCTTGCGATGCTCATAGCGGGTACCCTTAATACTGTAAGTACATGATTGACAACTTTTTTCCTTCTTCTGGTGGTTATGGAATGCTGAAATACGCTGCATATGAGCAGCTGAGGTTCGGAAAGGCTTTCAAGAACATGAGCAACACCAGCGTGTTTGAGCATGCTGGGAGAGTCTTCTCAGCAGCAGAAAATGATAACCCCCATGAGATTGACTTGTATAGTCTTGGCACACTGGGTAGCTGGAATGTTGATGGAGGATGGAAGATGCCATTCACTGCGCACCCCAAGGTTTGTCCTCCCGCTTACTTTCTCAAAATGATACTTTATAAATATACACACACACAGGTCAAGTGTATGATGGTGATGCGTTAGAGGTGATACCAAATAGCAACAACACCATATAATTTGAAATAGTATTGTGATCACTTATTAGACAAGGCATAAAATGTGTTAACTGAGAAAATAAGTGAATTCATATTATTAGTTGTCTTCTGGGTTTACATGCAAGAGAATATTGTTAGTTAAGAAGGACAACAAACTGTTTTTTACCGGAACAGTAAGAAATTCCTCCTTTGTATCTTTTTGTATTTTCTTTTAGGAGTATCCTCTACATGCAAAAAATAAGACTATTATTCCAGCATAACACGTATTCCCTTCTTGCCAAATTATAATGCATATAAATTTGTTCAAAGTCAAATTGTCTAAACTTTGACCAAGTTTATAGAAGATTAAATGACCATTCACAATACCAAATATATACCAAGCGAAGATAAATTTCTTGATGAATCTAAAAATATTGATTTAGTTCTGTAAATGTTGATAAATTTATCTATAAACTTGGTCCAAGTTTACAAAGTTTGACTTTGACCAAATCTAATATGCACTTTAATTCAGCACCAAATTTTATATGTACTATAATTTTTAAAAAACTTGTACAATTCGTATTAATACTGCTTCTAAGACATTTTTAGTTTGATTACCAAATTACAGTAGTTCTTTTTGGAGAATTTATCATGTAGAGTTGGTACTTAAACTGAAGTCTTGCTCATGGATCTGAACTACGTCTCTCGTGATAATGCTGCACTCATGTTATAGTAGCATCAGTGGAAATCCACAAAAAAATAACATGCACTTGTTAACTAGCACAATCCGAATATAGTTATCCACTATAATGTATAAACAAAAGAAACTATAAGTTATGCAAAAACAACATTAGATGAATCATAGCACCAACAATATTATTACCGAGTCGAATCGTAATGATAATTTCAGAACCAGTGGAATTCAGACAACTCACCCGCACTAAATATGTTGAGCTATTGCCCTATGTTGTATGCTCTGCTAATAAATTACTTGTTACGAACTTATGGTAGAAGCCTGCCTCATACATAACATACATAAATTACTAAATTTTAGTCCAAGCAACATTTCATTGTCCAAGCAGCACTCTGACAAATGGTATGCAAATGTTTGTTGCAACTCAAAGCGTTGAAAATGCCATTGAAATAGCTCATCCCCAGTGCTAAATGTTCATAGTATGATTTGTAGCGTTAGAAGCATTATTTGAATCAACGAACAAAAGTGTAGGTGGATTCAACCAAGACCAAGACAATTCCAAGTTTCATTTATGTCAAGATTTCAAAAACAATTATGAAGTCTGTCACTCCTAATTGAACCTAGACTATTTTGACATGTAGGACTTAGGATGATAAAGTTTTGAGTGTAGTTAATTGCTTAATCGTTTTCCATGTGTTGTTAAGTCATCGATGTTGTCTATGAGAATAGGTAATCCCTTCATCATTTCCATGTTTTGTTAAGTCATCGATGTTGTCTATGAGAATAGGTAATCTCTGGAACAGGAGAGTTGGTTATCTTCGGGTTCAACGTGGATGCGCCTTTTCTAACGGTTGGAGTTGTCTCAGGTATCACTACTTATTAATCTGTTGCATGCTGTATGTGATTAATAGAAATCAGCTTAGAATTTGATTCCATACTACCATCTGCAGCCGACGGGAAGAAACTACAGCAGAAGGTTGCTCTCGAGTTAGATAGATGCACATATTGTCACGAAATAGGAGTCACTACAATGTAAGTTTTCCCATGATAGAAGATTCACTAATGTGATGATTACTCAAGAATTTCTTTATTTTCTATTGAGAAAACTCAGCTTTATTTAACATTTTGTAAATTATTCCATTTAATATTAAGAATGTTGGAAAGAGTAATGTAATAAAATAGCATCCAGTGAATTTTAGTGGACGTGTCGCACATGAAAACAATTCATTGAAGCCATTTCCCAATGAAAATTAATATAGTAATAAGTAAGTTATACTAGTATTGTCAGGTCTTTAGGGTGGCTTTCTTCTCCTAGAGTTTATTATCCACTCCTTTTTCCGAGAAAATCGTAGGAGCTTTATGTTTCATTATTTGATTGGAAAGGTAGAAAAACTTGAACAAGCTTTGAGAAAGGCCTAGTATAATAGACGCAACAATTCGGCTCTCGAGCTCATCTTCTCCCTTGGGTGACTAGTAAAATCGAAAAAGTACTACAAAAATTCAAAAAAACTTTTTTTTATCATGGAAGATGTTCGAGTGTGTGATGCTCGTGCCAAATTTGGTGGTGTTTGGACATCTAAGTAGTTCTCAGCAAAAAAGAATTAGGGTACATGAGAAAATTTAATATTCATGCACTGTTCTGGTCCAATTTTGTCATTTTTGCCACGAGCTCCTCAGATGTCCAAACAAGATGAAACTTTGCACCGACATCACGCATTCAAGTGTCTTGGTTGACAAAACAATTCGATATTTTTCAAATTCTTCTAATATATTTTTTATTTTACTGTTCACCGAAAGCACATGAGCCCGGGTTCAAAAATGAATATTTGTGGTACAACTCCCTTCAAAGACAAAAAAAGTGCCCATACGCAATAACACCTTGAGGGTAACTCTAAACCATCCAAACACTTAAGTCTGAAAAAACTCATTTCCAAAACTTAATTCCAAAATTCATCGGTATTTGGAGGGTGGCATCTAATCCATCACTTAAGCTTAACTCCCGATGAAAATTTCCTTTATTTCTAACATCATTTAACATACATAAATCTCATTTCGATAAAATATTATTTAAACCTTGATGTTTCTAATGCATAGGTTTTAACAACATTTAAAGTTCATATTTTATTCAAATTCAAACCACATTTTACTCAACAATGCTACCAAAAGCAACAACATAGAACGTCCAAAAGCATCAACATAGAGCATAGTTCATTATTACACTACATGGTTCACCCAAAAGCGACCGCATGCAACATAGTTCATAAATCAAATCACATCACCCCCCCCCCTTGCGACAACCACTACCATATAACATTGATCTTGGTATTCTGGAAGCCAAGATCTCACCATGGGTGAGTCCCAACGGTGGATTGCATTTTCATCCATCCCACGAACATGAACGCTTTCTCTTGCTCCTTCCTCTTGTTTATTTTTTTCTCAGACTCATTCTTGAACTCCTCCTCAATAGCACGCATATGGTCACCCGCACTTGCATTCCACTCCTCAGTATTGTCATGAGAGCGCCATAAAAATAGCCTTGATTCTCTTTGAGCATCATCCACCTTGACAACTTCGTGTGCTTCCTTTCGGCCACTAACTCATTCCTTGCGTCTACCATTCCTTTGTGTGTTTCCATGTAAATCCCATTTCTGCACCATTACTTCTCCTCTCCTTCTCTTTTTTCCTCCAATCAGGGCTAGATCTAGGACTAGGATTTCTTCTCATGTCCTCATCAGCACCCTCACTTCCTCCTAAAGATAGAAGATTATATGCTCAATCTTGACCTCATTGGTGTTGTTTTCCAACTATTGTCGCACGCCATTTCTCATTTCTTTGAATAGCCCGATAATGCGACAAAGTAAAGGGATTATGTTGCTTCCTCGTGTTTCATTTCTTATATAGTTCATGAGTACATGTTTCATGCACATTAAGTGTCGCATCACTTGGAGGTATGCAGCCCACTTGATCAACATGACCCAAGGACTAGTTCCAACAATCTTGAATTGTACCTGAATAGTGTGAGACTTAAAGTTTTGTTCTTTTGGACTCACCTTTCTCATTTTGGTGCTAGTACTCCTGAGTCCTCATCCCAAATGTGTCATTCATTTGTTCGGTGAAAATAGGGGAATCAAGAGAGGCACTCGTATATGCATAGCAGAATTTCTCATCCTCCTCTACTTTGTAATTGGAAAATCTTGAATGCTTCTTCTTAATTATTGGAGACTCAATCTCAACCACATCTGGTCCTCCACTTCGACACTCTCATTTATCATCGAGAGGGCAATATCATCTAATCCAGTTTTGTCATCATTTAACGTTACATCGCCATGAAATTGTCCATCTTTCGGGCCCTTCTACACACAACAATGTAAAATTGCACAAATTAAACCTCAAACACATAGCAACAAATGGAAACTTTTAAAATGGATGCAGTTGCATTGGATTGTGATTAGTAATATAACAACCAATGCATTTGCAACATTGCGGAGAGAAAAAACAAGAAAGAAGACATCGTTGCATTTGCATAACTTCTGGACACATGAGAGCACTACTGCAAGATATGCAGCGGCACACCCATGGGTCAATTTTCAAATTTATAAGTTCGGATGGTGGAGACTAGGAGGGGCGGAAGATGCAGATTGAGTCGGAGGATGCACATTGGGTAGGAGCCACCGCAGGGAAAAAATGATTTGTGGATTTACTGGTTCGTTCACGTCCTAGTAGAAATATTTCCTACCACCATGCACTTAAAAAATAATTTCCCGTGCAAAACATGAGCGTGGAAAAGTTTTTGGGACATACATTTTTGGAATGGGTTTTGGGGTTTTTACTTTTGCACATGGATAAGAATGTCCTAAACAATATACATATTAGCGAATGGTGGATAAATTCCTCATTTATATTTTATACATAGAACAAATTACTTGTAATTTAATGGTTGTCTTAGATGATATATTCACCAAAAGAAAGATTCATGTGCATAAAGGCAGTCAAGGATTTAACAAAACAGGATGCAATTTCGGGTACACTGCATTAGCAATGCCAATAAACAAAATTGATGGAATCAAATATCAACTTGTGAATGTAGGTACAACATTATCTTAGATGCTCCACTTACAATCAACAAGGAAAGGATGCTAAAAGGTGCTCCGTAAGTACTAATAACAAAATTAGTCTTGATTCCAAAATTATTATCCAGTGTCTAGTTTATCATTTATATGTCCCTCGTGTAGGTTGATTGAATTTGAAAAGGATAGCTATGCAAGAATAGGTGTTATGCCCCGTTATGGCGATGCAAACTCGATAACATGGTTTTACGTACAATCATTCTGCACGATCCATCTTGTCAACTACTTTGAAGAAGATGATGAGGTACAAATATATAAGCAATCACAGTATACTTCATGTTGATGTAAAGGCATCACAATATACTTTATGATGATGTATATTGAGGTAGATACAAGTCTACTGCAGTATTAAATATTTGTGTCATTTCATTTTCTCACCCTAAAGGAACACCGAGTTTCTATTAAGTACATACCATAGATCCCTCAATGATCAAGAAGTCATGAACATGTTTGGTTCAAGGAATAACCAAAGGTCGTGACTAAAAACTTGTAGGAATTGGATGTCAATACATTTTGTTTCCTACAAGAATTGAAAACATATGGATAAGGAATGGAAGTTCTTTGATTGGACCAAAAGGAAAACATGCAAAATTTTCTTGAGCATTAGGTGCTTGTCATAGTTGTCATAGATATAAATTCAATTTCCAAGAGTCTGGACTCAATGAATCTTTTTGTTTGGAATATAGTACAAAGTGACCCATAGGAAAGCCATGTATGATGATTGCTGGATTAGAAGAGAAAGAGATGGAAAAACGGCTTTCCTTGTCTTTGCTAAGAGATGATTCCCTAGTAATAAAGACATGACATTCGTATACTTTGTACGATATGTATTCCACTAATTATATGGTTTCTAGAGTAATTTTAACCATCCTACAATTTTAGGAGCATGCAAACATTAATCACTCAGGATGAGACTAAAAGATAATCAATTGTATAACATGTTCTTTTAACTTCTATAGGTGGAGTGGAATGCATAATAAAATATCATGTTATCATCCATTGTACACGTACATGGCCTTTGGAAACAATCATTTTAATTAGTAAGTTATAACTTGGTTTTTGGATCAAGTTGACCCGTCCCATATAGTGGTACTAGAACTACTAAACTAATATGCATTTATTTTATCAAGCAATCAATAAAGAAGAAAAGGTGAATCCCACCTCAAAACCATATCCCCTCCCCCACACCACCCACAGTGGTTGTTCCCAAACCATGCCACCCTTACCCACGATTCACCCATTGTTTTCCCCTTCGGATGTGTCCTATGGTTGGTTGCAACACCTCTACAACATATGCGTATATAATTATTAATGGATTCTTCATCCATGATATAATTTTTCCTTGTCTAATGATTTAATAGGTCGTTGTGAGAGGATTTCATGTGCCAGGTTCTATCATTTTGGGGCCAAGGATAAACTCCAATCAAGGACTAACCGAGGAATGTTTTTCTCGCTTGTATGAGTGGAGACTAAACTTGAAAACAAGGACAGCTATAGGCAAATACTTAACTGGAAAAGAGGTTGCCCTGGAATTCCCAGTAATCAATGACAAGTATGTTGGCTTGCCTCACAAGTATGCATATGCACAAGTGGCAGATTCTCCGGCAAATTTGGCAGGTGGTCCCGGAATAGGTATTGGTAAACATACATCAGTACACTACTTAATATATGGAACTTCCATTCAAACTTGAGAAATAGATATAAAATAGCGGTTATTGTCCATACATCAGTCACTTGTCCTAATTTGCACAGATACTTGTCACAAAAAACATGCTAATTTAGATGCCATTCAGCCACAAGGGTATCATATTACCCATGATGATCCATAAATCCAACATGTGAAGACATATATTAGTTGGCCATGAAATCTTGGATGTAATTCCCATATTGTTTCTTTGACACTCCTTCCATTCCAAAATGTGGCCTCATATGTGAGAAATAGAAGTATATGACCTAATTAATTAAAATATATTAATACATGGAACACATAATATTTGTTTATTTTTACACAACTAAAAAATAGAACAAATATAACAGGTGAATAAGGTAGTCACCCTACACTGATTTGGCCACATTAAACTTTTAAAGTATTAACATAGATAAGTGAAGTGCATCTATCTCTCTAGTCAAAAGCAAATATTGTCCTAGGATCATGGAAGAGAAGTGTTTTGACTCCACCTTTCTGAATCTTCAAAGTGGGCACACAAATGGTATGAGTAGATTGTCATGAAAATATTTCATAGCTATATTACACACACATTACACGGACCCAAATCAACCACAGGAGGTTCAATTCATGCCATACTGACCATCATGACATCTATTGGCCACTTTTTTCATGGTCATGCACACAATATGTCAAATAAGAAAGCTACCATTAATGGCTATAGATCCATGTACAAAAAATGTCATTTATTGGTCACAATGCAATGTTATTTAGTCTAAATGTCCATCGCATGCAAATTTTGTGCAATATAGTTTAATACTATTCTGAATCATGTAGTACGACCAAAATTCGGAGGTTTTGCAAAAATTTGTCTTGATGAGAAAGAGGACGCAACCACCAAGGTAACTATCATATACAAATAGGTTATTCAGTTTGGCTCATCATTTGAAATTACTATATTCCAATGAAATTAACTTCCAGTCCCTAATTCTTAAAGAACAAAGGCAGAGAAGACCTCATAAAAGTGAAGTATCATCACCTTGACAGAAATCAATTCTGCTCTGGAGCAACTTTTGTGCCAAAGGTCAATGGTACAAACGAAGACGATGGCTGGATAGTTTCGTTTGTGCATGATGAGGGGACAAATAAATCTAAAGTAAGTTTTCAATAGATTCAACATTCTTGTGCTATTCTACACTAATGTCTATGTGGAAATTGTTGTTTTATGGAAGCTAGCACATTCAGTGCTTTCTAATGATAGGCATCCGGTCATTTAGCTGCAAGCATAGATCCTAGAGATGTTTCAACAAATGTTGAACCTATTTACTCTACACTTTCGCTTAACTCCTTAACACATACAATTATCACCAAGAGTCGAATACTTTAGAAACAAAAATTGGGACCGGAGGATACATATTATCAATTTTAAAATGATTGAATATTGTCAGGAAAGTGTATGTTGCCTTCATGGCCATAGTAAATATTTGAATATTCTTCTTCTCATTATGTAGGTGCACATCATCAACGCACAAACATTTGAGTATGAGCCTATTGCCAAGATAACACTGCCGCAAAGAGTGCCATATGGTTTTCATGGAGCATTTATATCAAAAAGTACATGACAAAGGACATGATTTTCCTATAAGCCATGCATCCACCACTTAATGCATAATATATTCATATATAAAGTTTACCATTTATTATGACTGTGACTTTATGGCAACCCTATGGTTTTCATAGAAGACTTGTATCAAAAGGTGCATAACAAAGTGACAGTTTTACCTATAAGCATCTATATCAGTAAACTCTGACAGACCCCTCGATAGAGTGTTGCGACTAGCTGGAAGAAATAGAGAGGTAACAGAGGATCGATTCACATAGGTTTGGGACCTCATGGTGGAGGTAAAACCCTAATCATGCTGGTATTATACTGTGATGATGGGGGTGTACAAGGTGCAAGGATGTATCGAGCGATAGATTGTAAGATGTTTTGGACTAGTCCTCCCCTTGCTTATAAAGGGTGTCGGGGGTCTATGGTTTATAGGAATCCTAGCCGACCTAAGCAACATGGAGAATCCATATGCCAGCCTACCCATATGAGCACCTCCGAGAGACTGAGCTGGCACATCATCTTGAGATTGACGAAGTCACCATAGATGCATTCGTAGTCGACAGGAGTTTCTCCTCCCATTGAATACACATGGCCGGAAGGCCTGAAATAAATTCAGAAAAATGTAAGCACCAGTCTCAAGTTTAGGACTTGAACCCTGGTGGGTTGAGGATGCCAATGTCCTCCTAACCATCTAACCACAGGTCAAGCCGGCACTGTAGAGGAGTGGCGGCAGCGGCGCGACGGTGACTCGTTCTGACGGCAATAATGGTCGTTCGATGGTCTTGAAATCTCAATGTAATAATTTTTATTATGTTTGAGATGCTTTGTACTTCCAATGAACTTCTATAATGGATCTGATCTTTTCATTCCCAAAAAAAACACAAGTCCGGACATGTTTTATAATAGCTTTACATAAGAATAGGGTTTCCAAAATCAGGGAAATGCTCTTCAGATTGAAGCGCGTGCTATTACAACATCTACAGCCGGATACAACAACTCCGACCCTCAAACGCCCGCGGACGCGCCCGATCACGTCTCAAATAATCTCTTTCACAACCAGATTCCTCAATTAAGAAAACTCAAATCCATATAATTACATGCAACGTGAAGCCTAATCTAAGCGGAGCTTGTCCACGTGCATCGTGCCAATGTCCGGCGGCCGGCTGCGTCCTCGAAGTGTTTCTCAGGTCGCTAGCAAGGTAGAGTAGGACATGGGGATGGAACATGGACCAGCTCACGGGACTCGAGGCGTCGTTGTCTCACATGCCCTACTCTTTCTTGTCGGAGTCCGGTGCCTTGACGGTGCTGGTTGATCTGGGGTCCATGATGGTTCCGTCGTGGTCGGAGGCCACGTCCACCATGCCGTCTGAGGTTGCAGGCCATCCGTCGAGGCACCGAAGAGTGTGACTCCACCTCACTGACGTATGCCATGATGCATGCCACGGCCTCCTACGCTCTCTGCCTCGCACGACGGGCACAATGTGCCATACACTCAGCGGATGGGCCACAAATGGCCTCGTCCTTCGCGCGCCAATGAAGGGGCTACGTGTCCGCCATGGCGTTCTGACGCCAGATGGAGCGCACCACCTCCGGCAAGGCTGCGACGACCTGCCTCGCGCCGGATCCTTATGCCATTTGGCGGAGCTGATGGATTTGTGGCAGATAGAGTCCGACCTCTGTCAGGCATTCTCCTCGCGGGCGTGGCGGAGCGCAATGCGGACAGCCATCTCCTCAAGGATGACCGGGATGACGTCTTAGTTCATGAATCGGCTGACGAAGGACTCAGATCTGCTGCCCACCATGTCGGAGAAGGTTGGAGATTGTAGGACGGTAGTTAGGTGACGGAGTAGAGTGGCTAGGGTTTGGTCCGAAAAACGAATAGAGATGCATGTATGTGGGGTCAGTTGGGCCGGGTCCGACATGAAGGACGCGTCCGGGCCTCCCAATATCTGCCCCATATCTGGGGTGGATGTGAAGGTGCCGGTCAACCCGGACGTTTGAGCCCGATTTGAGACGTCCATCCCGATCAGTTTTTTTCGACCGGTCAGCCATCAGGACGTCCGTCCGGGCGCGTTTTGGGGTGCCCGGTGTAGATGCTGTTAAATTCCGGAGATTGCATGCAGCATGCGTTCAAACTGAGAAACGATTACCATACCATTACCATGGTCTACACAACGTTAAAATCCGGTCTTCAAATTTTTTGAAACGAAAAAGAAAAACGAAGCTTTCGTCTTCAACTTGTTGAGTTTCTGGCAGAAAAGCAAACCCATCTTTGTGCCAGTTCGTCCTTCGTCGGGTAGCGTAACCGCTCCCCTGACAGAGGAATCATCAGAGGGTGGAGACTGAAAAGAGAGAGCGGATCCCGAGGCCGAGGCGCGCCCTCCACCTCTCCATCTTGCCTTGCGTGGAAAGGAACCTTCCCGGCCTCGGACTGTGGATGGAGAGGCATCTGGGCCGTCCGTTGGGGATGAGCACGGAGGGCAGCCGTCCGTGGCCCTGCCACCCCGGCTATTTATAGGGGGGCGCCTCGCGCTCGGCTCCTCCCATTCCTACACCTCCCCCATTCTTTTCCTTCTCTTCTCTGCTCCGATCCTACCAAAGGAGTGTAGCGTAGTGTGTGTTGCAGAGTTGGCGTTTCTTTCTTGGATCTGGCCTTCTCCCATGGCCATGGCTCCTCTCTTCTTGGCTTACTTTCGTTTGCTTTGCTGTGATGAACTTCTCTCCGTCTTGATCTTGGTTTCGTTCGTTTCTTCTTTAATTTGCATCCTCCTCTAGCTAGTGTTTTTGACGTGCCTGCCGATGACACGGATCTTTCCCGGACCAACTCCACTGCCTGTGGTGATTTCGTCCCCAGACGTTGAGGCACGCATCTTTTTGAGGTTTGGATGTTGTTGTTTGATTTGCAGTCCTCGTTTGCTTTCTTGCTGTTTTTCTGCTCTTGCGTTCCATTCATATGCATGATGCCGGTGATGGTTTCTTTCATATGCATGCATGGTTCTTCCATCTTCCAAGTGAGTGATGGTTCTACCACATTAGTTACCAGCCAGAGGAACGCACTACTTGTTTTTACTGCGTGCGTCCGTTCTTGTGTACGCAGTAGTTTGTCCGACCTTTGTAATAAAGTTTCCATCCATTCATGGGTCCTTGTTTGATTCTTGCAAGGCCGGTTTCCGATGACGAAACACCGATGGCTTTTGAGATGTGCTATGCACAGATGACAAGAGCGAATTAATTTCTTCAAAGTATCCGAGGCCTGCCGGCTAATTAAACTCCTTAATTTGACAAATTGCTGGCCTCCTTTAGTTCTTGGATCCGGTACCACCCACATGATTTGCGTTGCGTGCTTGCATTGTGTCCCAGAATCCGGCCGTGCGTAGGCTTGAAAGACACCTTGATGCATGCATGGGTCGTTTGATTTTTGACCAGGCTGACCGATGACGACGCATATTGGCTTTTGAGATGTGCTCTATGCTATGCATGCACAGATGACAACACCTACTCATCTTTCTTCAAAGCATCCGAGGCCGGCCGGCCAACTATTTTCTTGAGAAGTAATTCGGTTCTTGGATCTGGCTGGCATGCCCTGCACTGTCTGATTTACTTTGTCTTTGGTTCGTTTCTTGCGTCCAGACCTTGCATGCGTTTCTTGAACGCTGCTGATTCTCTCTTTTTTAACCCACTCCATCTTTTTTTCCACTTGGCCTCTGTTATTTGATTTCGGGTCATGGCGCTGATGACGACATGGCTTGCTTTTCTGATCTTATCAATGACGAGCAAATTAACCCGATTCTGAGACGCCGGGAGCCAGCCAGCTAGCTAGCACCTTTATTTTGTTTCATGACACTTTTTTTCACCTCAATCTGACAGTATTTCTCCACTATTTATTTGGGCAGATGATGACACATATACGGCTTGTGAGATGTGCTATGGCGCCAGGGGTCTTCTTGGGTATTCGGTTGAATACCCAAGATTTTGACAAACCATTGAAATTTTATATAAAACAAACGATTTTTTTTGCAAAACAGTGATGATTTGGGCAAAATGAATACCCTCCTCCAAAATGAATACCCACCTTCTAGAACCTGGCGCCGCCACTATGCTATGCCCAGGTGACAAGAGCTAATTTATTTCTTCAAAGTATCTGATGCCAGCAAGCTAGTAATATAATTGCATGGGTTCGTTCTACAGGATGGTTTTGTTGCCTCCTTGAGTCCCTAGATAGATCTAACGGGCCCTTCATGGGTTCTTTTTTGCTTTCCTTATTTTTTCAAGTCAGAGCCGATGATGTGAAACAACACAGTTCAAATCAGAGCCATATATTCGGCCATGATATAATATGCACATTGTTCTTGCTGAGGCCAAGGTCACGAATTATTCTTCTGAATTTCAGTACAGCATATGCAAATCAGTGGTGGTGCAGGGACAGGGGCTGAGGTACATGCCACAGCTTTGGATTCTACAAAGGATGTTGGGATTGCTCTTCGGTTTCAGCCTCTCTGCTTGCTCTGTTTTTAGATCCCCTATGGGTTTTTTCTTCCTCTTTCTGTTTCTGTTTCCTTTTGTTCTCTGATATATCCTTTATCTGAGGCATCTATGACTGGCAATTTTTCTTTGCTGTTTTCCGTGTTTGTATGCTTTTGGTCCTTCTTACTTCGTTTTCAGTTGCTTCCTGTAGCGGTGATGATAATGGAGATGGTTTCTGTTGACGAACTTGATGATGAGGAAGTGAAAAGGTATATGTTTAGAGCCAATGGGTCTCCTCCCCATTCGGCCATGAAAACTGCACTACACTTTCCGAGACCAAGGTTGCAGTCTGCTCTTTTGTTTATCAAGTGCTTGGTGTTTCTTGTGCCCTTAGTTCTTAACCTGCACTGCTTCTTTGTTCAAACATTCACCAAGGTGTGTGTGGGGCCTGGAACGTTCCTGGTGCTTGTTTTTCTGATATTATCAAGAGCAAATTATCCAGATTCTGAGACGCCAGGAGCTAGCTAGCACCTTTATTTTGTTTTGTGACACTTTTTTTCACCTCAATCTGAGAATATTTCATACATGTTCTTCCATGTCCACTACATTTGGGCAGATGATGACACACATACAGCTTATGAGATGTGCTATATATATGCACAGGTGACAAGAGCTAATTTATTTCTTCAAAGTATCTGATGCCAGCTACCTAGTAATACAATTTATTTCTTCATGCATCTTAGTATGACACACATACGGCTTTTGGATCTGACTGATCTGCCATGCATGCATCATGCATGCTTGATTTACTTTGGTTTCGATGAATTTCTCGCTACCATGACGTACGCGGCATTGGTTTCTCCCGGCCCATTTTGGTGAAGAATTCTTGGCTTTTGGTTGCTACTGTAGCGATGTACAGAAGGCTAACTGCTTCTTTGATTTCCGTTACGTTCGCCGATGACGGCATTGCTTGCTTTTCAGATAACAAATACTGTAAATGCCGAGCAAAGTATCGAGTATCCGAGGCGCGACAATGCCATTTACGTAGCACCTTCTTTTCAATCTGCATGTTATCTTTTCCTACCTCTCTTTGATTCGTACGTGAACCTTTGGTCTTTGGCGATTTCTGCAATTAGCTAGCGTACCCGTTCTTCCTGAGTTTTGTTCTCACACGGGTTCTTCAATTTCGATTCCGCTGATGATGACTTTTTGAGATGTGCTACATATATGCACAGATGACGCAATTTCTTGAAATATACTTCCTCCATCTCAAAATTCTTGTCTTAGATTTGTCTAGATACGGTTCTTGTCTTAGATTTGTCTACATATATGCACAGATTTGTCTAGATACGGATGTCCGTATCTAGACAAATCTAAGACAAGAATCTTGGGACGGAGGGAGTATATGCTACACAAATATATCAAGTTTGATTTAAGTTTCCCAGCAGCTTCTTTTTAGGTTAGTTTCCTTTTGTTAGCTTTAAATTCATTCTGAATTTAGGTTTCTTGCATGCAAAAAAAAATTATTGCTCCTACCCATTAGTAGGTCCGATGATGTGAAAGTGAAAAGAAAGGTTATAAGTTTTGAGCCAATGGGTCTCTCCATTCGGCCATGAAAACTGCACTACACTTTCTGAGGCCGAGGTTTCGTGCAGTCTCTTCTTCGGCTTATTATTGAGTGTTTGGTGTTTCCTAACCTTCGCAACTTCTTTGGTCAAAAACAAAAAGTTTGGTCCTATCCGTTAGAGCCGACGATGTGAAACAACACAGTTCAAATCAGAGCCGGCGCATTGAACCTTCGGCCATGATAATGCACATTCTCCTTGCTGACGCCAAGGTCACAAACTGTTCTTCATAATTCTACGGTCTGCAATTCTGTAGTACAGAGGACAGGCCTGATGTTTGCATTGTGCCTTGATTTCCATTTTCTCTCCTTGCTCTGTTCTCAGACCCACCAATCCAATATGGTTTCTCTGCTCTTTCTGTCTCTGTTTTCTTTTGCTCTCTGTTTTATATATCATGTAACAGTTCAAATCAGAGCCGTTGCATGGAACCTATCCATTCATTCGGCCATGACAATGCACATTGTTCTTGCTGAGGCCAAGGTCACAAACTATTCTTCATAATTTTAGGACGTTGGCATTGCGCGTCCGTTCCGATTTCTCTGCTTGCTCTGTTCTTAGATCCACTATGATTTCTTTGCTCTTTCTGCTTCTGGTTTCTTTTGTTCTGTTTATGTTTTGTCAGTTTGAGCCAATGGGGTCTATCTATTCGGCCATGGAAACTGCACTATCTTGCTGAGGCAAACGAAGCAGTTTGTTCTTCGGTTTATCAAGTGTTTGGTGTTTCTCGGCGCGTGTGTCAGTCGATATTTGTGCCGGTGATGATGAAATCCTGATTTGTGCTCTGAAACGGACCTCTTCGATCATGTTGAAGTTCTGTAAGGTTATCTGAGGCACCTATGGCTGACAATTGTTTATTGCTGTTTCAGTGTTTGCAATATTTTTGGTCCTTGTTACTTTGTTGACAAACTTGCAGCTGCATCTGTTTTCAGTTGCATCTTGTAGCTGTGATGATATTGCACATAGTATCTGTTGACAAATTTGCAGTTGCATTGCCAGTGATGTGAAAGTGAAAAGGTATAAGTTTGAGCCAATGGGTCTCTTCATTCGGCTTTGTGTTTCTTGTGCCTTTTGTTTTCTAACTTGCACTACCTCATACTCCCTCCGTCCGAAAAAGCGGACAAGCTTTTTCGGACGGAGGGAGTATTAGTTTACAGAGGGAATATAATACTGAAATATACAGAGACACGGGTCACAAACTTAGGAGAATCGCAAGACTTTTCATGCATCGACATTCAGCAAGGTGCGTGGCCTGATGTCTGTGATAGGATCACTGAAGAACTTTGTTCCTGGCAGCAGGCAACAGCAGTAGCCAGTAGCACAATCGATAACAGACTAACAAAGAATTGGCCCTTGACTGTAAAAAGTGTTGTGGCAGAACCTATATGCCATGCTGTTGTAAATGTTTCCCTTCTCTTGTAATTCTTCAGACTTTATGTCTTAATGAATGGAACCCAGGGCTCTATACGGAACTAAGACTTTATTTGTGTAGTTGCATTGATCGATGTCCAATCTTCTTGCTGCGGACTCTATATTTTGTACCCTTGAATGTAAAAGGCCGGATCTTACTCTGTTTGTGACCAAAGTTGCGTGTTTTGATCAAGCTTTACATGAATGTGAGCCATGCGGCTGAATCCAATAAAATTTGGAAGTAAATGAAGGGCCACTGAAATTATTTGCAGATGAACAAGATAAGCTAAGAATTTGGCTCTGCAATTCTTCTCATAGCTGCTCTATATGGGATTGGCTCTGTGATGAGCAACGTTGTAACGGCGGCGGCACTCTCCTTCTCCGTGTGGATAGCAAGGGGAGGGGTGGCGGGTGGTCTTGGTCTTGTCGTCGCGTCGACTGTGGCACCTCCCGGGTCTTGATCTGGAGGCCTCCACCTCAAGTTAACAACTGTGGTCCTTGTTCGGGTTGGGTCGGTGACTTTGGTACCTCATGTGACACGGGTGAGGCTCCTAGTGAAAGCTTTGTGTTCCGGCGCCAGCGATGCCTGTGGATGACGCACCCCTCTTTGGGGCATTGTTGTGGCTCCCCTCCCCATGTCAGGGCTCCGGGTGAAAGCCCTAGTTTGTCTTCTCGAGTTCGGCGGCAACGGCAGGTTGGGTTATCATCCTCTTTGGCGCGGTGTAGTTGAGCTCAGATACCTATCGGTCACAACACGTCGGCCTATCCGGGCATGCTTTGATCCTGGCGGGATCCTTGTTCAAAATTTATTCACAATAAAATTCTTGTTTTTGAAAAATGTTCTGGGAATTTTCACTTTTCAAAATTTATTCAGAATTTCATAAAATATTCTGCTTGAAAAATTCGGGAACTTTCACAAAAAAATAACTTTTTTGTATTTTTTACTGCAGTGAACAAGCCGCTACAATGACCCACGTTCGCTAAAGTAACCACCCGCTACGGTGCTCGCTTCATCGGAGTTCCCTATTTGACACAATCTGCGTCAAATAGGCGGACCTTGGCAGCCCAGTTAAGTAGATACATGACTCCTGGGTTTAAGAAACTTCTAGTAGGTTCTGTGCGGTGTTAGGAACTTTCAAAAGGTTTCTGGACCAATTTTTTCTGTTTCTTTCTACTGTTTTTTTGTTTTCGTATGCTGTTTTGTTTTGTTTTTATGTTTATTTTCTCCAATTCTCAAATTGCAAAAAAAATTGAAATTTAAAAATTGTTTGGAATTTCAAAACTTGTTCACTTTATTTGAGAACTATTACGATTTCAAAAAATGTCATTATCAAAAATTATTCAAAAAAATTATGTTTATGTTCAATGCAGGCTTGCCGGGCCCGCCCCATGCACAATGATGGTATGGTAGTCGAGTTTCTCGATTAAGACGCCTGGGTTTAGGAAACTTCTAGTAGGTTCTGTGCGGTGTTAGGAACTTTCAAAAGGTTTCTGGACCAATTTTTTCTGTTTCTTTCTACTGTTTTTTTTTGTTTTCGTACGCTGTTTTGTTTTGTTTTTATGTTTATTTTCTCCAATTCTCAAATTGAAAAAAAATGAAATTTAAAAATTGTTTGGAATTTCAAAACTTGTTCACTTTATTTGAGAACTATTACGATTTCAAAAAATGTCATTATCTAAAATTATTCAGAAAATTTATGTTTATGTTCATGTTTTCAAAATATGTCCTCAATTTTTATCACAATTTCAGAAAGTGATCGCATTTTTAAAAAATTGTTTGCAAATTAAAAAAACTGTTCGTGATGAAGTGGGAGGTGGGTCGGCTGCAGAGGACCGTCGACTCGTCCTGGTTCCAACAAGACACCGGAGCTTGGGGTATGAGCTCCCGTGACGAACTCTAACTTCTTAAAGAAGAGAACCTTTCCGGCAGTGTAGGTTTCTACGGGCAGGGGGTGGCCTGCTGAGTCGACGATGAAACTCATTGAGCCAAAGACAAAGATTTGGCCCCAAAGGTAGTGTTGTGGTTAACGGCGAATCCCATCTGGATCTCGGCTCTTACAAGCGCAATCCGTGCCCGGAGCGCCATTGTCGGTATAAATTTCAGCATACTCATCGATGGATTGCTATGACTAGCCGGAAATAGAAAGGTAACGGGAGGTCGGTTTACCCAGTTTCGGCTCCTCGCGGTGGAGGTAAAAACCTACTCATGCTCGTGTTATATTGTGAAGATGGGGTGTACAAGGTACAAGGATGTATCAAGGGATAAATTATACGGTGTTTATGGACTAGCCCTCCTAGGGCTTATAAAGGGTGTCATGGGTCTAGGTTTACAGGAATTCTAACAAACCTAGGTGCTCATGAAGAGACCTTCACGGAACTGACCTCCTTGTCTTGATTGGAAAGTCTAGCTGAGGTTGGGGTTGCGCTATGCCCTAGGGGACTCGGGCTCCTGCCGAGGCAGTTTCTGGTCTGGTGAGGCACCCCAGGGCCGTAACAACGTCAAAACTTTGGTTCTAGTTATCAGAAACCACCTTATCTTAGTAATGCACGTGCACCAAAAAATTATAATAGCGGACTTAGTAGTACTAATTGCCAAGCACTGACCCTCAAATCATTAAATCACCATTCAAACTAAACCAAATAATACATTTATTGAAATATTGAAGTGTGATGGTAATTGTCTTGATCAATTGACCAATAAAATTGTTGGACTCATAGTTGATCTTACGTTTACATATGTATTGTAACCTTATTTCAAGTGTAGTTTTTAGGATTCCTCTATTTTTCCTATTGCTATGAATCAAACACTCATTCTGTAGATTTTTGTCTTCAACATTACTCTATTTTGCACATGCATCATATCAGGTTCCTTTGTTTGTCCTCTTTTTGTTTTTGAAATACTTGAATTAAAGAGGCCCTAAACAAATTTAGAGGCGTCACAGGGATTTCATGTCTTAATTATTCCTAGCCATCCGATGTGCAGCTTGTTTTCACGCTTCTAGGTAGGTTTAAGCGCCGTAGGCCTCTACTCCGAGCACAAAAACGGAGGCCTCCATCACGGACGAATCTCTCAAGGTACTAAGCTCCCTAGTAATAAAGCCTCCTGGTGCATCAAGAAAGTTTTTTGCATTGATGACCCCACATGTTAGGGAATAGATCCATTGTGAGTTCCGGTTGGCACTATTTGCACATGTGGCGCTCCTACATTGATTAATAGACAAATCTGTAAATTAGTGAACATTTTTAAAATTCATGGGCATCTCTGAAATTCGAGGAACTTCTTTTCAAATGAGGGAACATATTTTAAATTTACAAACTTTTTTATGAATTTTGGAGAAGATTTTTAGAAATTCAGAAACATTATGAAAAAATCAAATATTTTCTAAATCTACAAACATTTTATAATAAATGAATATTTTTAAAATCTGCAAATATTTTCAAAATCACAAACAAGTTTATTTTTGACAATGTTTTTTTAATCTATGAACATTTTATATTCTTCAAAACATTTTTAAATCACCGTATCACGTCCAGCGATAGTCGAAATGTCTCCATTCATCATTTTCAAAGTTTGGAAACATTTCATCTCTCTCAGTATGGAGTTTGTGGTACCACTATCCAAAAGACATAATTTCTCTTTCATCGGATTGTCCCCGTAGAGAACGTCGGCGAGTTGTCCGCTCCCTTCCTCTCATTTCTCTGTTTCGCTCTTTGGTAGTTCTACGTGCGTGATAAAGTGTTTGAGATCAAAAGGAACAAATGATCAAACTGTCCTTGATCAATAGTTATAGAAACTATTTATATCCTTTGGAAAGATGCGACGATCGACAAGAGGGTACATCGGTTCTAGGGGATGGAAGAGAGAAGCGTCGCTGAAGGAGAAACCATACGATGGTTGGTCAAGGGGAGATTTTCCCCTTAATTACATGTTGTAATTAATCTTAACAAGTTCTTTTCTACTTGTTCTATATTCTCAAAATAAAACTTGTTTTAAAAATGTTTCTTTTCTACTGAAAGAAAGCGGTAAAAGAAAAGGAAAAATAATGCTTCAGTTTTTTTTCTGTTCTTTTCGGGTTGAGTGTATGTACACGGGTTGTTCTCGTCGACGGTGATCAACCATAGTTAGGGGTTGCATTTTTCACTATCTTGAAGCACCCTCTACATAAAAATGCAGTTGACTAAAGCAGGTTGTGTTCTTAAAATAAAAGTAAGAAGAGCCATTTCTTCGTAAAAATAATTTGCTCTCAAAAGTTTTTTTAGAAACACAGTACAAACACAATTGCTCACATGCACTCACCCCTATAAACACGTGTACACAGTAACTCTATGGGCACCTCCGAGATATCGAGCGGGCATAATATCTTGAGTTTGACGAAGCCACCGCATGCGCTTCGTAATCGAAAGGAAAGTCTCTTTCTACTTAACTGACATGCGAGAATCTATGCCAAATTTAGGACTTAAATCTTGGAATGTTCTATGAAACCCAATCATTTGAGTTACGTTCAGTTCGCTTGTAAAAAGCTGCATAGGAGGAGCATTTACATTATTAATAGTTCTTTTAACACAATACAGACGCAGACGCCCATACACATCTCTAGTCCTAGTTGACAAATAGCGCCCTGATGGATTTGGGAGCCAGTCTGTTTAAGCGGGGATGTTGTGGCGGCAGCAACATCCTTGAGGTGGACATGTATCCTCGGGCTCCGCCGTTGCGACGACATCTGCTCCAACGCCGGTGTGGAGCTGGTTGATGGATGACATGCATGGTTTCCTCCTTTGGCGTCTTAGTCATGGTGGAGTGTCAGATCTGGAGTTCAATAGCGTGTCCAGGGTGTTGCCTTGGTCTGATTCGTTCAACGGTAATCGGTTCACTTTGATTAGTCACCTTGGAGGTTCACAAAGCTGCATATCAGCAATGGAGCCGCGTCGAGCTCGGGTGTAGAGGTGACTCGTCATTTTATTTTTCTTTCGGTGTCTATTGGGGTGATGTCGGAGATAGGTTTTTTTTCGAACCGGGCATGACCCCTTTCCATTGCAAATGAACGGAAATACATTGTTCCGAGAAACAAACAGGAGAAAAGGGAAAGAGGTGCAGCGAGTTCGGGCACTGCCAGGAAACCCACTGCGTTCGCCCGACATCGAAACGAACGCCATGGGGCGAAAACCTGACAACACCATAGATCAACGACAACCTGAAATACTACAGTCTATTACAGCCAAAAGCTCATCACAAGAGCCAAATAGAAAACGGACAGCAGCTGGAAACGACAGCGGCAACTCTGAAAGCATGCGAGATTGCGAGATCATTCTCCCTCGATCGATCTCCTCGCCGCCTCGCACATCTTCATCATGCTCATAGTGCTTGACCTGACCATCGCCACCCCACTGCGCAGCTCCTTGACTCCATCACCTTGCTGAAGACCTGCCCAATATAGCAAAAAGGAGCACATGGAAAACACAATCTCAAACGGTGTCTTAATCTGTTTCTTCTCAAAGGTGGCTCGATTTCTAGCCAACCAGATAGCCCAGCAAACGGCCGCCAGGCCAACAGTATAGTATTTCTTCCCATAGGGAAGGAAAGTGTGGCACCAGGAGAAATATTGCCAGTAACTGTTTGGACAGAGGTCCGTCCCTAAAGCCATCCCAACACAACGCCACACCACTTTAGCCACAGGACAAGTGAAAAACAAATGCCGAGATGATTCAATATTGTCACAAAAGGAGCATTTGGGATCCTCAGGCATCTCCTCTCCTTCATAACTTGCCTAGTCAAGACAGCATCCTGAGATAGCTGCCAAAGGAAAATTTTGATTTTGAGGGGGATCTTGGCCTTCCAAATCCATCTATAGTGGCAGCCACTAAGAGGGTTTTCTAGCCATTTGTACATAGATTTGGTAGAAAATCTACCATTACCATTTAGCCCCCAGTATACTTGGTCCCCCCCTACTCCCAGCTGTATACTGTCAATATATTTCCTCATATCCTCCCATTGCCTCTGAAGATCAGGGGTAAGCCTTCTTCTAAAGAAGGTGTTGGGAGTCACAGCTTTGACTTTTGTGACAGTGTAGTCCTGCTCAGTGCATATGTCAAACAACAGGGGATAACAGTCCTGGAATGGTCTAGACCCATTAATAGAGTCTTTCCACACTCTAGTTAGATCTCCTGATTCCGTTTTGATCTTTCTACCAGCCATATACAGGGCCTTAACTTTAAGAAGGGCTTTCTAGCACGGAGAATCATTGAACCTGGGTTCAACCGTAGCCATAGTTCTTTTTTTCAAATAACGGGCACGAATGATTTTTTGCCAAAGGCCATTTTGGGTCTCCACCACCATTTGACCATCAAACTAATGTTTTGTTTACGAAGATCTTTAACTCCCAGACCACCTTTATCTCGAGATCTACATATTCTGCCCCATTTGGCCAAATGATACCTCCTTTTCTTGTTACAACCTTGCCAAAAGAATTTCCTTCTATGTTTATCAAGTTTTTCAACGAAGGTTTTGTTCATAAGCCACATAGACATATGATATAAGGATATTTGGGTGGCAACTGAGTCCAACAAAGTTAGTCTGCCCCCCATGGATGCAGCATTACCGATCCACGCCTCGAATATTTTAAGGTATTTAGCCACTATGAACTCCCAATCAGAATCTCTAAGTGTGGAATAACTAACAGGCATGCCGAGGTATTTGATGGGGAAGCTACCCACATCACAGTTAAACAACTCAGCATAGTATTTCACCGTGCTCTCATCGCCCCCCACAGTGAAGATCTCACTTTTCTGATAGTTCACTTTAAGACCAGACATAAGCTCGAAGATGTACAGCAGCAACTTCAGGTTTACTGCCTTATCAACATCGTGTTCCAGACAGATAATAGTATCGTTTGCATACTGGAGCACCGCAACTCCATTAGGAATAAGATCCGAAGCCAAACCCACCAGCAAGTTATTATTTTGGGCATTGGAGATCATCTTCGCAAGACAATCAGCAGCTAGATTAAACAGGAAAGGGGAGTGGGGATCCCCTTGTCGAACACCCTTAGCACTCTGGAAATAAGGACCGACCTGATTATTAAGTTTGATACTAACTGTACCATTGAGTAGGATCTGTCTAATCCAGTTGCACCATGTGTCACTAAAACCACGAAGCTTATGACATTCCAACAAAAATTCCCAGTTCACCTTATCGTACGCTTTCTCAAAGTCGAGCTTCAAGACGACCCCCACCCTCTTTTTCACATGGGTATAATTCAAAATTTCATGCAGCGACAACACCCCGTCCATAATGCTTCTTCCCTTGATAAAAGCATTTTGGGTCGAGCTAATGAGCTTATCAGCGTACCTCTCCACTCGCCGATCCAAAACTTTAGTAATAAGCTTATATGGACATCTCAGGAGACATATAGGTCTAAATTGCTGGATTTTATCCGCACCCGAAGATTTGGGCAAAAGGGTGATCACCCCATAGTTAAGACGTTGAACATCCAAAGTCCCATTATGAAAGCTCACAAAAAGCCTCACAAGATCATCTTTAACGATATCCCAGCATACCTGATAGAATTCAACAGGAATATTGTCAGGGCCAGGGGCTCTATTATGTGCCATAGAGAACAACGCCTCCTTGATCTCTTCCTTCATGAACTCATGGCACAAATCAGCATTATCACTAGCATCGAGCTTTTCCTCAACAGACCAAGTGTCAGGATCAAGGTGGAACAGATTACCGGACCCAGGTCCGAACAGATTTTTGTAATACTCCGTGGCATGAGCAATCAGATTGTCAGTGCCCTCGATCTCCGCATCCCCGGCTTTAAGGGAGTGGATTGTGTTCTTCCTCTTTCGGCCATTTGCAATTTTATGATAATAGTCCGTGTTTAAGTCCCCTTTCAAGAGCCAGCGTTCATGAGACTGTTGGAGCCAATATATCTCCTCATTCACCAGTATGTCATGAAGCTCAGTACTAACATCAACCTTGATGTTGTATAGCTCAGGGGACAAGGGACCATCTTCTTCTAGCTCTTCTAGCATGGCCAGCTCCATCCGGAGCTCTTCTTCTTTTTTCGTGGCCATATTTATCCGATCCCCAACCTTTGAAGTAGGTTTTGAATCTTTTAAGTTTGATATTCAAGATATCAATAGGGTCAGAAGACTGAACCCTTCTAGCCCAGATCTTACTAATAGTAGGCAAGAAGTTCTCATCCTTAATCCAGGCAAGATTAAAACGAAACTCACGAGGTTTAGGAGCTTCTCTACTTTCCTCCCCACTAGAAAGCAGCAGTGGGTTATGGTCAGAAATTTCTCGAACTAATTTCCTACCGAAACCATAGGGAAGAGATTTTCCCGGTCTTCAGACATCAAAATCCGGTCCACTTTCTCCAGAGTTGGGTGCGCCTGATTGTTAGTCCATGTATATTTACCCCCACTAGTATAAATCTCTCTAAGAGCCAGGGCATTGATGATGGAATTAAAAAGATCGGTAGATCTGCTACTATTCATCTTCTTATTTTTCTCATTGCAGTTACACAAAATATTAAAGTCACCTCCCACAATGTAGGGGACACTCATGTTGCTGCACATTGCAGCAAGTTCCACTAAAAATTCCTCTTTAAACTCCTCATGAGCAGATCCATACACTACCATGAGACCCCAGTCTTTCTTAATCTTTTTGTCACGTATCACCATTTGCAAAATATATTTGCCTTTATTACAGGAAATAACATCAAAAGTATCATGTCTCACACCACTCAGGATACCCCCAGATTTCCCAGCAGATGGGATCCATTCCCAATGAAACAGACCAAAAGGATCAATCCTCCTAATGCATTTAGGGGAAAACTTTTTTTCATAGTCTCCTGCAGCCCAAAGTCTAAGGAATGGTCACTAATCAGGTCAGAGAGGCAGGTGGCCATCCCTTTCTTGCCTGCCCCTCTACAGTTCCAAATGAGGCCTCTCATTTGGAACGAGCTTTATGGAAATGAGATCGAGTAGCCCTGCCAGGAGGCTTTGCAGGGCTACGGGGCACCTCTTCCGTAGGGGTTTGTCTCATTTGGCTCCTAGTCACAGGTGTAGGAAGCTTAACCACATATTTCTTTTTAGTTTTCTTTTTGTTTTTACCTAAAGAAATCTGTTCATGTAGAACCTCTTCCTGGTCCATCCAGGTAAGATTAACAGGGATAGATTTACCCAATGCATTAGTAACCAAAATATCATCCCCATTATCCTCAATGGGTTTGTTCTTCTCATCCATCTTATTTTTATCAGCTAAATTACCTCTAACCCTCTCCAATTCTCTAAGTACATCCACACAGGAGAAATCATTATCAGGTATGTTCACACCCATGCAAGAAGCTCTATGTAACAGTTCAGAATTGGAGAGAACATCAAAAGTATTAGTACAAGCAGTGTGTTTACCTCCCAAGTCTTTTTTCTGGGCAAGATCAATAGCTTTAGCTTCAATATTCTCCTGCATCCTCTGCACATTACGCTTGCTGAATTTAAGAGCTGCTTCTGGAGCTAGAGGGGGAGTGAGAATAATCTCCTCACTGCATTCAGAAGATGGGAGTTGTACCACATAATCACAGTTGTTCTTCAAGCCTGCATCAACATCTCCCTCCACCTCCACAATCTGAGCAGGGTTAGAAACCACAGCAGCATAAGATAATGATCGACGAATAGCAGATGAATTTTGTACCTTCATTTCCTGACTCATACTTCCATTCCCCCTCGAAACACTGGTTTCACCATGATTCAGAGTTGTCAACCATTTAGAGGTATCTTGGATCATATGATTTCCTGCCAGCTCATGCTCTTTAGCCATCGTTTCAATGAGAAGAGAGGAGTCCACCTCACTGTCAGAAGACATGGACATCTCTTGCTCCTGTGGAGATAGACGACAGGTCTTGCCCCCACGAGCAGATGTTTCCCCTTTCTCCCCACTTTTCAAATTATAATGTTCTTCATCCACCCCCTGATCAGCGCGCTTGCGCTTAGGAGTCTGATCAGGCTTAGAGGGGTTGTCTTTGGCATCAACACGCACAGCCTCTTCGTCAACAGCATTAGCCACCAGGATTTCTTCCACCTCAAAAGTAAATTTATAGAAACGCCCTCCCAGCACCCCTTCAGCTGTGTTGGGTAGTTGTTTCACAGATCGACATCCTATTTTAGCTCTCACAGAAGACGGGTGATTCAAAGTAGACATATCAACTTCCAGGGTTATACCCACAAGCCCCCCCACATAAGCTACAGTTTTATCACAGCGTTTCTTAGGAGGGATTCTCCCAATCCTCACCCAAGCAACTTCTAGGAGCCCTTCAGAGTCTATGTCCTCAGACCAGGGGGAAAATTTAACAGCCACACCACACTTTTTCAGTTTAACATGTTCAACGAAAAGAGCACGATCAACTTCTCTGGGGTTAGCCATCCTCATCACAAACATGTTTGGAGCAAAGAACTTAGCAGAACAGCGCCATCCCTGACCCACATAAACACTAAGCTCGTGCTCTATGTCTTTGGTTAGCGCATCCCCCTCGGTGATAGTAACAACAACATTGAAAATCCTCTCCCTAGGCTGTCTATCCACGCTGAAATCAGGAATATAGAAGAACCCCTGCCCTTTGCTTTGAAAACCACACATAGCAGGCGAAAATTCTCAAGGTAAAAATTCAGTGCATATCACAGACAGGTGCCCTTTCTTCTTGCACTGCTCACACATAGCTTGAGCACATCTAGCAGTAGGATGACCATTCAGATTATAGATCTGACATGGGAGAGAAGGAGGGACATTGTTACCAGCGTAAGCAGGAGGATCACGCGCACCGGAGATGCAGGGTTCTTCTCCACCGCACGAGGCTCGCTCGTGTTCCCTTCTTCTTCGGCCCACCTCCCAAATCGAGGGGGAGCAGCAAGATTGCCGCCGGCCGCCTCGTCCCACTTCCTGGATCCAGCATCCCCCGATCCAGAAGCTTTCTGAGTTGAGGATCCGCCTGAATCTGTCTTGTGCTTCCACACGTTGCGGTCGAGGCTGCGACCGCGTCCCAGGCCGCAGTCGAAACGCCCAGCCCCCCGACCATGGCGCCCAGCCCCAAATCCCTCCTCTCTCATGGTGTTAACCTCACGAATCGGATCAGGGTGGGGTGGAGAGCTCGCAACTTGAGCAAAGGAACGAGGATCACCACGGATTTTGCCCTCCCACCAGGCGAAGGATATAGGAACCCTAGTTTTTGGAGGCGACGGCGCGTCCCAGAAGTGAGAAAGGCCCTCGCTGAGATCTAAAATGGGGGAGAGCGGAATCGGGTGTGGATTTATATGAGCGGCGCCCAACGAAACCCTAGTTTTAGGGGATCCATGGCGGTCAGATCTCATCTGTCCCACGTGGCGAGCATCGGAGACATGGCTACCCGGTCCACGCCCCAGGATCCCTGGCCCTCCTGTCAGATGCATGGGGCGGCTCCAGGCCCTCCGCGTGTCCGCTCTCTGTTGACCCACGGTCAAATCCTTCGCCGCACCGTCAGCGGCCGTGCTCGGCGCCGGAATCCTGTCACCAATGCGAGCAAAATGGCAAGTAAAAGCGACGATGTCGCCGATGTCGAAGGACTCACCCTCCCGGAGGAATCGCGCGTCCACCATCTTCCCGCGCTCGTCCAGAAGCACGATGCGCAACGCCTCTCGTCGGAGCCAGAGAATGCCGACGTCCAGCGAGATCCGCCGCGCCAACACGAGATCCGAAGCGAACCAGACCCGCCAACGCGCGTCGCCCGCCGCGTCGGGGTCGCTCGCACCGCCAGAGCTGCTAGCATCAGCCGCGCCGTCCGTGCTGTGCGCATCACCCGCGCCGCCTCCGCCGCGCGCAACGCCCACGCCGCCGGTGCCGCGAGCCACCGCGCTGCTCGCGCCGCGCGTGGCGCCCACACCGCGCGCCTCCGCGTCGCCCACTCCCCGTGCGCCGCCTGCATCGCCCAAGACGCGTCGAGCGCGTCGGTCGCGTGTGTCGCCCGCCATCCTCGTCACCGTGATCTAGTTGAAGATCGAGCTTCACCGTGATCTAGTTGATGATTTAAGATTCTATTATGAAGTAATATATGTTCCACGTTGGTTTTGCCAACGTCAAGCTTGAAAACGTTTCGCTGTCTTTTTAAAAAAATTCGTTTCGACGTAATTTGTAGTTTGATCTTCATGATATAAATGAGACACGTGTAGCGCCCGAATTCTACGGCTTGCCTCTGCCTGATCCGACACATTGGCTGACTGACTGCACCGCGTCGCACCTCAATCGATCGACGCACCGCGCAGAGGAACCGATCAAGAATCACTTAGCCACGACGCACGCCAGCCTCGACGACCGGTCGGTCGGATGAGCTCGAGCGGTAGAGTGCGCGGCAGGTGCGCCGTCGGCGAGATGGGATAGGCTCGCCGCATCCATCCTGGCTTCAATCCCTCGCCCTAATCAAATCACGAGATCGCGGCGGCCCCCGCGAGAAGATGCCGAGAGCGACCGCCGAGCGCGGCACCGAGATCGATCGACCCATCTGCCGCCGTCGGATTCTCTGGGCCCCCGGCCAGAACCGAACGGGACGGGTTCAGGCCAGCCAGGCCAATTGCCCTCCTCTGAATTGCTCGCACGCTGCAATTGCAACAGACACTCTTGCGTTAGCATTTCATCAGCAAACTATAAAATGCTTACCAAACCACTCCCTCCGTAACAAAATATAAGCCGTCTATTTTATGCTCTGTGCGAAACCGAAAAAACGTCACTTTGATACGGAGGCACGTAGTCAATATTTTAAATAGCGGGTTATGGAAAATAGCAGCGAGCCTTAAAATCAGCTATAGCGGGTTATATCGGACTATAGCGGGCTATTTATGAAGACGACGATTTAGCGGCTCCCTGCTGAAAAGGCTATAGCAGGCTATAGATATAGCCGGCTATCTAAAACTATGCACGTAGTACATGTAATTTCAGCAAACAAGAAACTGAATCTCTTGCAATTGCAGTGGACACTCTGGTGCATTATTCCTGCCTGAATTACGACCAATGCGGGCATGTGGTGCGCACTGCTGCTCCCCGTTCTTCTTCAGGTGAGATGTGCTGAGCGGCTACAACTAGATCTCCACTACCAAAGAGAGCCTCAAGACGATCCCTCCTGGCTAAGTCATGCAGCAGTAGGTCAGGCGCTCCATCCACCACGCCTCTGAATGCAACCAGGGCCGAACTTTCCATCCCAACTTTCTTAACTGAACGACAAAGGAATCCATCCGATCGAGATTTGGTGAGAAAAAGAAAGAACTCATCTCCAAGTGACGGATGGATCGTCATGGAGCCGCATCGAGCTCGGCCGTAGTAGGTCAGGTTTGGGCAAGGAGTTGCCTTCAAGGCTCTGTAATCTACTATGTAACCCAGCCCTGTGGTTGCTGCTGCTGCTGCTGCTGCTGCCCTCCTGGGAATATATGCGCATCAATCTCAAGCCCATCTTTTCCATCTTTCATCCTTCTTTTCCTCTGAAGAGACACGCTCAGCTTTCTATCCAACTTTTGTTATTAAAATCTTGTGTCTAGAGGGATCCCTACGACTGCCCAACCCACCGCGTTTTATCGCGTTTTCATCGTAACTCACTCTCTGTCAAAAAGGAGCTTCGGCCTAATAATTCCAAATGCAGGCAGCGTCATGCCTTCAAGAACACATGATTAATGGATTCCTTGCATCCTTTAGCCGAGTAGACTAATCATCAACAAAGCTAGCGAAATAGACATGCTAGGCTCGATGAAGCACTATTCTCAGGTCCTGCTGATAAGCTAGGCTTTAGCATTCGAAAGAAAAGAAGAAAAGAGCCGACGAGCTAGGGTTCTTTTCCTTGACACGAACTTTTCGGAAAGACATTGTCGGCCATGTACCAAGCCCTTGCTCACCAGAAACAGGAACAGTGCCACAAAACTGATGTAGAAGCACTAGGCAGCAATCAAACACCATATATGCAGACGGAGGAAGGAGGAGGGAGGAAGAACGCCATGAAGTGCGGGGCAAGGGATGCTAATTTTGACCCAGTGCTACTCCTTCTCCTTGGGTGAAAAGGCACAGGGATAAATTGGTGCGCAAGCGATTTTTCACGAGGCCACATAGCCATCCATCCTGCACCTACCTAGCACTGCACACTGCAGACCTCATCACATCCGGAGCTTCTCCTTGTTCTCTTCTGCAGATCACCACTGGAGTCTTGAGAGCCACCCTTTTTGCAGGTGAGGCGTACTTCCCCCGGTGTTGGTCAGATAAGCCTATGTAGCCTGTAGGTATGTCTCTGAGGAATCCCTGGCTGGTAGTAGTACATTACGGTGGAGTAAAGCTTCTGAAAGTGGCGCCGGATACCGAAAGGAAAGTAGAAAACGAGGCCAAAGCTAGGAGAAAAGCCCGGGAAACCTCACGAATACGCTGGCTGAGGCGTTCGTCCCAACTAATGTATCTGCTTTTCTGGGCATACATTTTTTGCTGAATGTGGATTTTTCGCCAGCGTTTGCGTTGCGCGTCGATGGCCGATCTTTCCACGTGTGAAAACCACGTAGCACTCGACTGAGCGCGACGCCGGCGTACGGCCCGGCAAAACTAATAAATCCTCCATCCATGATCGGTCCACAGGCCGACTGCATGCTCTGGACGGGGGCGGCTGATCAGACGGCAATATTGTAAGAGAGATCGTGCGATTTTATTCTCTTCAGAGGGCTTTTGTGCCGGGCACACTTGGATCAATGATGATTTTATTGTCCGGTCAATGGCCGCGCACGCGCTAGCTGATCGGTCATTGAGTGCGGCCGAGAAGAACCAAGATCGGCCCCAAGAATGACGTTAAAAATGACACCTAAAGCCTCTCTAGCTTTTGCGCTGGGAACCGCCAGAGGATCAGCATTTTGCCTGTTGTTTAAAACGCAGACGCTTCTAGCGCCATGCCAATCTGGCAATCTGGCATGCCAATCAATCTGCGCGTGGGATCCTTGGAAGGCAAGGGAGGGACATGGCAAATCAAATCGAAATCGATATCAGGTTGGTAGTTAGCATGTGAGATGAAACGTTGCATTTCGACCATATCCATCATTGCTGGCTGGCTGGACGGACGGATGGATGGCACTGTATTATCAACCATGTGTGTGTGTGTGCGCGCGCGCGCGCGCGTGCGTGTGCATTAATGAAGATGGGTTAGTTTTTAATTGCGATCGCTACTCGTGCATACGGATGGATCATGCTCGATTCCGTTGCGGCCACATAGATTAGATGACAAACGTGCATGTCGAGGGCAATTAGGGGGTTAAGATCAAGCGCGCCCCACCACTAATTGAGTGGCTAGCTGTGAAGTGTGAACTGTGTCGGTCGGTCCTCTATTCATCCCCCAGCGCCTCGTTCAGTCTCCTTTTTTGAGCCTTTGATCCGATCCGGCCATCTTCTCTGTCGGGCTCGAGCGAACGGCAGAAAACATCGACATTGAAGGCTAGGGTTACCGAAAACACGAGTTTACAGTTTTGTGTCAGAAATCGCTAATTATGAGCCTTGACCTGATCCGGCCGTCTTCTCCGTCCGGCTCTGTACTTCAAACACCGAGAGATTTCCTCTGTGTCCCTGCGAAGCTCTGCTGCATCGACTGTACGCTCATGCGTCCTTGGCAGCTGGTCCAGTGCAGTGCCCCTGATCGAGCCGGGGCAACCAAACCGTACCACGGCGATGGACACCACATGACCAAATCATGGCTCAGCCTGACGAGTCCGTGTCAAAAACATCACCAAGAATTAGCGAGCGATCAGATCATCATCATCCTACGGAATGTTAGAGTTATACTATAGAGTACTACTGCCACATATGTCTTCTGGAGGATCGGTCGGCGGACGTACCAACCTCGAGCCGCCTCAACCGACGTACAGATCATACCAGACGCCTGTGCACTATAGTCTATACTACCATATATGTCTTGTGCGTGGTTGTTCTTGCTCCCTCCCGTCCTGATCCAACCAATAAATTGTGCGGATTGGATCATCTCTATCCAGGTCACTGTGCATGATTTAAGACTGACGCATACTGGAGTATGTAGTATGGTAGGGAGGGTGCGTCATGCTTCAAGCTACATTTCGGCCGACTTTAAATTGGTTATATAGTCATTCGTTTCATTATTGCAATGCAAGCGAAGCATGGACGTAGCAATAAAACAAAAGAAAAGAAAAATGCTTACTTATGCGCACTCAAGAAAATCGATAATGTAAGGTAAATTAAAATCAAATGCACCATAATTGGATGACCTTGATATCTTTCTATGTATTTTTTAAGAAAGGACATTTTCCATTTTGATGTTCTATGTCTAAATAGTTACTTCCACAGCAATTTTTTTTCACATGCAAGCATGTCACCTCAGCATGCAACATGCATAGGAAAAAGGCAACCTCAACCTATGCAACCATTGCAGCATATGCATATGATTGGTCTCCATTGCGCCATTGCATGTTGCATCTTCGGGATGATGAAAAAGGGTCCCTCGCTTTATATTATAAAGCAACCATCACCGCATTACATCCGAGAGACGGTACAAACTCATGCCACCTCCGCACGAATGTGCGAAGAAGACCACTTGAAGCCAACGAAGACCTCCATCATGACAACTACAATGGAGAGGTGAAACGGACCACGGCAAAGCCAAGACTCCAAAGCGGTGCCTCCCAAGGGTACGGCCACAGATAGCTGCCACCGCCCGATCGTACAGATCAAGTTTTCACCCAGAGTGGGACGCCGTGACGGAGCCTACAGGAAGGATATGACATCCACGGACGCCGCCATCATCGGCCAGTACACGGACTGGGCAAGTGATGTACCCCAGCGCGCACACTCATCTGTCTGACCCTAGCTCCGCCAACCACCCGCAACCAAGGCACCCACGTGGCCATGGCTGCCCACCCGCACCTAAGACGCATGCTCTGCCCATGAATTCCATGCCTCCCGTCGCCAGGGCCGCCGCCCAACATCCAGACACCCCCAAGACCATCCCAAAGAGGTTGGCTTTGGTCAAAGTGGACACACTCTACCGACGAAACCGCAGCATTCGTCCACCTCGAAACATCGCCGGAGCGGCAACCGCCTGCACACGGGCGGGGAAAGGGAGAGGTGGGGTGCTACTTGTGAGCTGCGTTGGGATTTTCTCGAAGAAGAGAGAAGATGCAGTACAATGGATATAAGTATTTCCCTCAGTTAAGAACCAAGGTTATCAATCTAGTAGGAGAATCACGCAAAGCCTCGTGAACAGCACATGCACACACAAAAACAAATACTTGCACCCAACACAAACAAGAGGGTTGTCAATCCCCTTGGCGGATATTTGCAAATATCAAATCTTGTAGTGGTAGATGGATAAATTACAAAGATAAAATAAAAAAGTAAGTAAAAATTGCAGCAAAGTATTTTTGTGTTTTTATATATGATAGTAGTAGACCGGGGGCCATAGTTTTCACTAGAGACTTCTCTCTTGAGCACATAGCATATGGTGGGTAAACAAATTATTGTTGGGCATTTGATAGAAAAGCGCATAGTTTTGACGATATTCAAGGCAATGATCATGTATATAGGCATCATGTCCGAGACAAGTAGACCGACTCATGCCTGCATCTACTACTATTACTCCATCCATCGACCGTTATCCAGCATGCATCTAGGGTATTAAGTTAATAAAAACAGAGTAATGTGTTAAGCAAGATGACATGATGTAGACAAAGTAAATCCAAGCAATATGAATAAACTCCATCATTTTATCCTTAAAGGCAACAATAAAAATACTTGTCTTGACCCCTACTTTGTCACTGGGATAGATTACTGCATTGAACCCATCACAAAGCACCTCTCCCATTGCAAGACAAATCAATCTAATTGGTCAAACCAAACAGATAGATTAGAGAGAAATAGAAAGCCATAACAATCATGCATAAATAAGTTCAAAGAAGACTCAAATATTTCTCATGAATATTCAGATCATAAACCCAAAATTCATTGGATCCCAACAAACACACCACAAAAAGATGATTACATTGGATAGAACTCCAAGAACATCGAGGAGAACATGGCATTAAAGATCAAAAAGAGAGAAGAAGTCATCTAGATACTAGCTATGGACCCGTAAGTCTGTGATAAACCACTCACACATCGTCGATAGGGCGGCAAGGTTGATGTAGAAGCCCTCCGTGATTGATTCCCCCTCCGGTAGAGTACCGGAGAAGGCCTCCAGATGGGATCGCGGAAGAACAGAGACTTGCGCCAACAGAAAAAGTGTTTCGGGTGGCTCTCTGTTGATTTGGGAGTATTTGTAAATTTATAGAGGCGAAATTATGTCAAGAGGTGCCACGAGGGGCCCACAAGCTCAGGGAGCGCGTCTAGCGATCTTGTCGCTCCCTTGTGGCTCTTCTAGTCTTCTCCCGAACCTTCATGCGTCCCTTCTGGTCCAGATAAAATTAATCCAAAGATTTTTCTCTGTTTGGACTTCGTCTGATATTGATTTTCTAAAAAGCAAAAAATAGCAACTGACACTGGGCACTAGGTCAATAGGTTAGTCCCAATAAATGATATAAAATTGTATATAATTGCATATAAAACATCCAAGATTGATACTATAATGACATGGAACAATCAAAAAATATAGATACGTTGGAGACGTATCATGGGGGAGCGGACACATCCACGACTGACACTCCATCATGCCAGGACGGGTGGCTCGATCACGTCGGCGCCACCCATCCCTCCAACCAACCTCTCCTCCGGACACCCCCTATGTCGTCACCACCATGGCGGCCGGTTCCGAACCACGCGAGGCCATCAACGAAGGCTCGTCCACCGGTAAGAGGAACCCCAAGGACTACCATCCCACCGCTAAGAGAGCTCACCGGGGAGACCATCTACGCCACTACCGTCGTCCAGCTGCTGAAACACCTGAAGAGCGGCCAGCTCCCCTCCCCCCCCCCTCCCGACCATCGTCGTTGCGCCTCCACTGCCACCAACCATGGTAGGGGCGGACGCCCGCAGCTCGCGCCGCCCACAGCGCTGCCGCCACCGTTCCTGGCGACCAAGGCACACCAGTCCACCTAGCTGCCTGTCGTGGAGGAGCAGAAGTGCCGGAGCGCCGCCACCACATGTCGTGACGCTCGGCCCTACGCCACACTCCGGCCCAGGGCGCCGGCCCGCGCCAGCCCTGCTCGAGCGGGAAGACCCCGAGTCCCTGCCGCCACCCGTGAGGGCTAGGCTTCTCATGGCCATGCCCTCGGGCGATGGCGAGGGAGGAGGAGGAGGAGGAAGGGGCGGTCGGCGAGATCAAGGGTTGCCTTCCGGCCGCCACGCGGGGACGACTCAGGAGGAGGAGGGTTCTCCGCATCTTCGAGATGAAGGGGGGCATATGGAGCTTTGGCGTTCGCCTACGTTGTCCCCATTCTTTTATCACAGCCCGGTTGCCAAATGGGCGGTAACTAGGCTTTCTATTGGGCATCTGTCGCTCCTTTCTGCGCAGTTGACAATGATGCGGCGGCGAGTTCTTCGACACAAGCGGTTCGTCCCCAGTGACGATAAACTTTCCTAGTTGGATACTTATGTTCGTGACCAGATTGCAATATAACTTTGTATTCTTGGGTCCTTTATGTAAAATGTAAGGTCTTGGTTGTGGTTTTCGTTTTTAATTGGGTTCTACTATAAGTCGTATTTGTGTCATGTTACGTCTAATGCAACTTCATGTGTCATGTTGTGGTCCTTTCGGGCCTTTTCCTGGTAAAAAGACATAACCCAAAACCATGATGCAATGGTGTGAGGAACGCAATACGATTTTGACAGTGGATGGTCCATTTGCTCTATTTTTGGATTTAATGGACCAACCTCGGGGCTTCAAAGGCGTGTTTTCAAATTTTAAAAAGTTAAATCAATATATTTTTCGCAAAGGCCAACCTCGGGGCTTCTGCATGCGTGGATGCACATGGACATGATTTTGCTAGATGCAAGACCACTAACACCAAAGCATCAATAAGTATAATATCTCCACTCTTATAAAAAATTAAGTTGGTGTGATGGTGTGCCTGCCATCTTACAATATAGATCATCCGACCTATATCTGAAGGATAGAAAGCAAACTATGGCAATTTTGCAAAAAAAATACCCGCACCTCTCTTTACATTTGCAGATAAGGCCTTCCCTCGTTCGTCCTTATCTCCCACAACCTCATTGTTGAGCACTTAAAAAAGGAAGCCTCTGGAACAATCTGGCATGGTGGCCGCTGCCGACGTCGTCCATCCCCATGCCTCCGCTCAGTCCGACTACAAATCACCACCACGCCCCACTCCTCACATTATCTCTCCTCTTTCTCAAGATATCATTAGTTTTTATACATGTGATTACTCCCGCATGGGTCAATCACAACAAGTGTTTTGTAATAAAAAATGCATTTTGATGTTCCGTGCAATGCATGGGCATCTTGCTAGTATATGAACTAAACAACAATGGCATGACACACAAGATAGAAAAAGAACACCTAAGATTAGATTACCATTTTATTTGACACGCAGACTCACACCAACGTCATAAATCTATCAATTGGATGACAATTTTCATCCTGGATGATAGGTCCCGCTAGTCAAAAGCCAGACTATCGGCAGGAAGACAAACATCTTAAAAAAGATAACAACACACTTGTGCCATTGAGTCTGGCCAGTAAAAGTTGTATGAATTTTCACCCGGACATGAAGTGGTGTTTTAGTCACTTATGCAATCGTACATGAAATCCCCATCTTCGTGGGGGTGTGGCGTAGCTGGCAAGAGCGTGTCGAAAATGGGCCAGAGCCAGGACGACACGACCGGTTGCGGGATCACCGGTGGTGGAGAGAGTCCGAGAGTTGTTGAGTGCGGGTGAAGGATGGGGATTCGTTGATGCCAGAGAAGGGGGTTTAGGGGGTGGTCAGGGCGGCAGCGGCTCGGCCAAGTTGATGTCTTGGCCAGGAAGGGGGCGAGGCGACACAGTAGCCCAGTGGCGACGGGTGGATCGATGGCGATGGCGGGAACACGGAACTTGATTGAACTTGAAAAAAAAAATCAGAGTCCGCTGTTCGAAAATGTTACTCCTACTTCTCAAAAAAAAAAGGGAATTCGACTCCTACACAAGTCATGATTACTCGCTGCCTGAGGCCCTGAGGTGTGGGCTCGTTCGCTGAGAAGTGGCGATCGCGCGCGCGCGAACCAAACCAAACTCGATCGCGGAATGGAGCTCGACGCGTGGCCCCTAAATTCGTTGGGCCCGTCCTTTCATGCGTCCCTCTCCTACCTAGCTCACCGTCCCCAACCACCGCCGATTGGCCGCCACAGTGCACTGCGGCCCCGCAATCTTCCCGCTCACTCACACCTCCGACTCCCCCAGAGAAGAGCGCCGTCCTGCCTATATATCCCGCGCATGCACCGGCGTCTCGGCTTAGGCTGCAGCTCCATCGACCGACCGACGTCCGCGCCGCCGCCCGCAGAGACGCACCGACACGGAACGGCATACCTGAGAGCGCCGTAGCGCGCGCCTCCGCCAGGCCGGGTCACCATGAAGACCGGCGCCGGTGATGCGGTCAAGTCGCCGGTGGCCGGGCTGCGGGCCGGGGCCATCGTCAAGCTCAACGCCGCCTTCCTCGCCTTCTTCTTCCTCGTCTACATGGCCCTCCTGCTCCACCCCAAGTACTCCCACATCCTCGACCGCGGCGCCTCCTCCCTCGTCCGCTGCACCTTCCGCGACGCCTGCCCGTCCACGTCCCAGCTCTCACGGAAGGTAAGGTACGTGAGCGTGAGTCCCGGCCGCTGCCACCGGTGGGGTTCTTGCCTTGCCGCCCGACATTAACTCCGGCCGGCCTCGCCTCGCCACCGACACCGAGCATACGTTCTCGATTAATTAACGCGCTCAAATGCATTCCTGCAGCCGGGAGGAAGATCGGCGGCGTCGGCGAACAAGGTGGTGGCGACGGAGCGGATCGTGAACGCGGGGCGCGCGCCGACCATGTTCAACGAGCTGCGCGGCCGGCTGCGGATGGGCCTGGTGAACATCGGCCGGGACGAGCTGCTGGCGCTGGGCGTGGAGGGCGACGCGGTGGGCGTGGACTTCGACCGGGTGTCGGACGTGTTCCGGTGGTCGGACCTGTTCCCGGAGTGGATCGACGAGGAGGAGGAGGACGGGGTCCCCTCCTGCCCGGAGATCCCCATGCCGGACTTCTCCCGGTACGACGACGTGGACGTGGTGGTGGCGGCGCTACCGTGCAACCGGACGGCCCGGGGGTGGAACCGCGACGTGTTCAGGCTGCAGGTGCACCTGGTGGCGGCGCAGATGGCGGCGCGGAAGGGCCGGCGCGACGGTGCCGGCCGGGTGCGCGTGGTGCTGCGGAGCGAGTGCGAGCCGATGATGGACCTGTTCCGGTGCGACGAGGCCGCGGGGCGGGAGGGGGACTGGTGGATGTACACCGTCGACGCGCCGCGCATGGAGGAGAAGCTCCGGCTGCCCGTCGGCTCCTGCAACCTCGCGCTGCCGCTCTGGGGGCCAACAGGTACGTTTACGTACCTACGTAATTCTTGGATTGGATGGCGTACTACGTATAGCAGTATACGTACGTACGTGCGTGCGTGCGTGCGCATATATAATAATTTGCTCCGTCGTGTCGGTCTTGTTGCAGTTGCACCGACGCACGCGTGCAAATATATGCATGTAATGTAAATCAAGCGTGCAGTTGCACCCATGCTAACAACCAGTAGTGGTAAGATAGACAGATATGGGGACGCTGATGGTTCTTCTAGAAATCGGAAGAAAACATCTGAGATAGATAGCAGCAAAGGAAATGCTAAAAGATGACATCACAAGAGCAAAAAAACAAAAGAGCAAAGATTGCCAATTGACATCAAAACCAGAAAAATGTCATTTTTTGGGGAAATTTTCTGTCTGCCATATTTGAATCATGCGCGTAGATTTGTCCGAAAAGTACTTTTGTAGTACAATAATTGTTAATTTTATACTTCCATCTTTTGGAGCTTTGCTAGTTTCAGCTAACCAGTTTTCTTTACAAAAAAAAAAGACACGTAAACTTCAACTTTCAAAGTGCACAATTTTAGTGTTAATTATGTCAGTGCAATTTTTTCAGTCCGTGGGTATATAGTACTATAAACTCAGAGACTGAAAAAATGCATTGACATAACTAACACGAGAATTGCGAAATTTGAAGTGAGCGTGAGATGATAATGATTAGATGTTGATCCATTGGCTTACACTCAAGGCAATCTAGGAATTGACAATCCCATTAATTTACCGCTAATAAAAAAATAGTGTTATCCAGCTCTGAAGCAAGTGTTTGGAGAAAACATGATAATACCAAGAACAGTGATCCCCTCAAAAAAATAAGATATCGAAAAACTAGATTATAGCATCGGATCCCCCACGCGTACGTGTCGGTGCGTTACACAGCTGTGTTATAAGGACATAACACTCCACCTAATGCAATTGAGGCGACGATACAGCGCACAATAATCAAGCCTGCCTCTTTAATTTTCCCGCCTCTCTTTTCCCCCTTGGTAATGCGGCATATGTATGATCGTAGGGACCATATGCACGTTAATCAACGTGCATATATATATATATATGTGTGTGTGTGTGTGTGTGTGTGTGTGTGTGTGTGTGTGTGTGTGTGTGTGTGTGTGTGTGTGTGTGTGTGTGTGTGTGTGTAGGACAAGCCACCTGGAAGAACATCTATATCTATCTACAGGAATCTGGTCGGGAAATGCTGCGTACGATGGATCAATCGATCGAGCTGATAATGCATCGATTCCTATCATCACTCCACTGTCCTTGATGCTAAAAACACAATGTTCCGTAGCCCCCATTCCCAACAAACTTAAGAATCTGGCCCGATCACTGGCTTAATCAACGTACTCATCACTCAGCCGCGTGATGATTACTCCATTCTCACATACTAGTAATACAAAAGTAATTGACGATTGTGCGTGGATAATTAGGGCACACACAAGAACGTACTCCGTCCGTCTAATACAAAGTTAGTATAAAGTTGAGTCGCTTATTTTGGAACAGAGGGAGTACTACGCTACCATATGTTTGGTAACTACACGTATGGCCGTACGTACATTTATTTGCGACCGTTAAATTGGTTCCCAAGTACGTACTATCATATGCATGCGTTCCACGTTAGCCCTACACGTCCTAGCCTTATATCCTAGCTAGTACCTAGCTAGCAAAGCATATATCCCACCATTTGAAATGGAAACTTCTGTTGGTAATCATGGAGCTATCTATCTATCAGCGTCGTGTCACCAGTGCTGCCCAAAAGCGACCCAAGATCTGTCCTCACGGCCACAGCAAGCAGATGGATCAGATCATGATCGATCTAGGTAGGTGCGGTGTGGCTCCGTCCCAAGCTAGCTAGCTATTCCCAAGTCTCGACCGATCACTTTCCTGTGCCCTCCCTGCTGCTAATTAGACAAGATCGTCGGACAAGGACGCCACTTCATTCATTGCTTCGAGTCACAACTCCTGGTCAGTGAACATGGTAAGAAAAGAAGAACAAGACATGAAATGTTTGAAGTGAGGCTTGAGAAATGACCCGTGGCTGGGGCCTCTGCACCTAACGCTTCTGGTTGCGAGTCCATCTCTCGATCGATCGCCTCCCCGGCCGGCCGGCCATGTCGACCTCGATCGGTCGGTCGAGGGGAGCACTGTGGCGGCGGATGCGTGCGTGCGTGCGTGCGTGCGTCGATCGGTCGATCGACACGAGGCCGTCGACACGTCAGATGGAGCTTAGATTCGGTTGGTGTGACAGACACAGGGTGGCTTGTCCGATTAGCTGGCTGGCTTAGCTTGTGCATGCACCAAGGGCAATGCCAGGCGATACTTGCATTGCATGCTACTACACTCTAGTAGCGGAGTAGATGGACCGACGGCCAATCCACACCAAACGTACGCAACGTCGGAAAACCAACGCAAAAAGTACCGTGTGTGTGGTTATATAATTCGATCTGCCTTTTGTTGTTGGTGGTGGTTTTGACCTCTCCAGTCTCCGGCAGTAGCTTGCAGTTTGTTTCAAGCTAGCTATGCTCTGGTTGATGGATGGCGTTCACAACTTGCACATGTGCACGTGTGCATGCTCGGAGAAGGACAGAGGCGTGCGTTGCGTGGGTAAAAAACTAAAATGCGTCTATACACATCTGATTCAGGAAAAAAAAAGGTTTATAACGTCTTATAGTTCGGAACGGATGGAGTACATCTTTGGTCCCTCGTCTATTACAATAAAGTTGAGATTTTCTCTGTTAACTCTAGAACTAAAAAACAATGATCTCTCAATACCATCTACACACCCCTTCGATCCATGTTAATTGACGTTGGTTTAGTACAAAGTTAGTACAACTTTTGTACTAAACCAACGTAAAACTGTGTAGTAAAATAGCGCCAATTAATATGCATCAGAGGGAGTAGTTTTTTTATTTCTATTTGCAACATTGAAAACGATTTTAGCAATGATGTGATGACGACTTCGCACCCTGAGCAACCCAGTTGGTGTAAAAATGACCACAAAGATAAAAAAAATAGAAAGTAGGAAAGAGGGAAAATGATTTATAAACAACTAATTCAGAAGGAAATGAGGAAACATATTTTTTGCAGAATACATAAAAATAAAAATAAATTAAAATTATTATGAAACATATTTTAAGTTGAAAATTGAGTGTCCAAAAATACTACTCCCTCCGTTCTAAGATAAATGTTTCAACTTTATACTAACTCTAGCACAAAGTTGTACTAAGTTTAAAACACGTATTTCAAAACGGAGGGAGTACTTCATTTTACATTGTATAAAGGTTGCGTCAATTAACTCTGACCAGAGGGAGTAGTGTTATTTGTCTACTAATAAATGATATAGAGACGATAGTGCACATTAGCTTGTGTTTTATCTGTAAGAGCAATGATATACAGACGATAGCTTTCCTTTCCGATTTCTACACAATGGGTCAAAGCATCCATTGGATCGCATCATTTTACAAATAAGCACCTTTCAAAGAAGGAATTGTTAAAAAATCGTGCGTGCACTGTCGTGTGTAGAGTAGTTTTGTACTTCCTCCGACTGGAAAAACTCATCCCTCAAATGAATGTATTTGACACCAAATTAATGTTAGATACATTAATTTGAGAGACAAGTTTAGGACAAACTTTTTTGGACGGAAGGAGTATCTATAAAGTGAGGCGAGGCCTGTTTCATGGTTTTATAGTTAGGTTCCATTTTTATTTATTTTACTGTTCCTATCACGTTCCGGAATTTAACTAACCATGCATTGCAACCCGTACGTACACAGGCATCCACGAGGTGTTCAACGCGTCAGACCTGACGGTGGTGGACGCCGGCAGCCAGCGGCGCGAGGCGTACGCGACGGTTCTGCACTCGTCCGACCGATACCTGTGCGGCGCCATCGTGCTGGCGCAGAGCATCCGGCGGTCGGGCTCCACCCGCGACATGGTCCTCCTCCACGACCACACCGTCTCCAAGCCGGCCCTCCGCGCGCTGGTCGCCGCCGGCTGGATCCCGCGCAGGATCCGGCGCATCCGCAACCCGCGCGCGGAGCGGGGCTCCTACAACGAGTACAACTACAGCAAGTTCCGGCTGTGGCAGCTGACGGAGTACTTCCGCGTCGTCTTCATCGACGCCGACATCCTCGTCCTCCGCTCCCTCGACGCACTCTTCCGCTTCCCGCAGATCTCCGCCGTGGGCAACGACGGCTCCCTCTTCAACTCGGGGATCATGGTGCTCGAGCCGTCGGCGTGCACCTTCGAGGCGCTCGTCCGCGGGCGGCGCACCATCCGGTCCTACAACGGCGGCGACCAGGGGTACCTGAACGAGGTGTTCGTGTGGTGGCACCGGCTGCCGCGCCGGGTGAACTACCTCAAGAACTTCTGGGCCAACACCACCGGGGAGCGCGCGCTCAAGGAGCGGCTGTTCAGGGCGGAGCCGGCGGAGGTGTGGTCCATCCACTACCTCGGGCTCAAGCCCTGGCGGTGCTACAGGGACTACGACTGCAACTGGAACATCGACGACCAGCGCGTGTACGCCAGCGACGAGGCGCACCGGCGGTGGTGGCAGGTGTACGACCAGATGGGGGAGGTGATGCGGGGGCCGTGCGCGCTGTCGGAGCGGAGGAAGGTCGAGATCGCGTGGGACAGGCACGTCGCCCAGGAGATCGGCTACGCCGACCAACACTGGAAGATCAACATCACCGACCCCAGGAAGTGGGAGTAGAGCACCACGCGAAGGCGGGTCTCCGTGGACACGAACGTGACTAGTCTAACTGGCCGCGCCGGAGCGGCGGCAGCAGCTGATCGAGCTCGCGGCATTTTGAGTTTCGGTTTCTCTACTATTTTTTGTCCATATAATACGTACGTATACACAAGCATGCATGCATGTGGTCATTGCACAAACTTTGGTGGTTGAATAATGAGTAGTCATTCAGTTGAGGAAATCTCTAGCTAGTTGCAAGCACTAATACTGAAATCACTGGCAGCCCGTTCCATTGGCATTGGTGGCAATGGTCATGGACATCTCCACTCACATTCCCCTAGTACATAATCCTGCGATGAAAGACACATCTATCTCACATCATTGGAGGGAACTATGTGCAACGCAGACATCGTAAAAAGATATGTGCGTGATGCAGACCCATCGAACACGATTTAGAAAGGAGATGTGTGTGCTTTTTCAGGCAGGCGAGGATACAAATCTACTGCCCCTTCCAACCTCACCTGTCATAATTGCTCAAAGGTTCCTCGCCATTTATGAAATATAATGCTCAGAATATATCCACAAAACATTATGTCTACATTCTCTGATGAATATCATTTGTACTATTTTTCCCACCCAATTACACACGACATACATGCCACCTATGACAATACACCCGCAACTCATAAGCAAATGTCTATCTACATGAAAGACAACGAAACCAGGCAATGCTTCCTAACCTTCCATGCTTATTAAAATCATGTGATCAAACTCATGCCTAACTTTGTCTAGTTATAATGTAAGTATTAAAATTGCGACACACATCTGTGTTGGTGTTAAATGTCATTAGCTTGAACATTATTGTGTTTATATCTATCATGGCAAGATGGAGCATAAACATCTATGTGATTGCTTCCCCATTTCATAGCTTATGTTAAGGATACTTTTATGTGAAAGTCCGAAAGAAATTCAATCTTAATCCTTTCCCATCTACACCTTAGTTTGATAAATCAAATGATTGCTCTTTTCTATATGTTGCAATATGTAGTACAAACCCCAATTTTATTGTATTCCTCTGATCAAGCTTACTTTACATCCATATAATGTACATTAAAATCAGGGTCAACGCAAAAAAATGACTTTAAAGAAGGTGATGCCGACAAATTTAACAAGTATGACTACACTCACAAACCCAACAGAGCACCATGGTTTTCCAATAACTAGATAAGGTACACAAATACTAACTTGTTGGTAGCAGTTAGAAGTAAGTATCGGCAACAACCAAAGTACATAGTACTATAAATCACCTAAATCCTTTGGCAGTACCTGAAGCATCACATTTCTCAAATGGTGTTAAGCTTCAGTAAACTCAGAACCAATGTGTAAACATAAAATAATAATAAATGCAATAGCGATGACATGTCTTTACCATAGAGCACAAAAATTAGTAGTACCGAACACAAGGATTAAAAAAATCCTCCCAATTCTATCCTATCTCGGATGTCCGCTCCCTCCACGAGAAATCTCAATCCAAATCCATCCATAGCAGCTCAGACAACTACTCCAGCAATGCCAACCGCCCCCAAAAGGGTGTCGAGCTGTTAAGGCCACTGTTCTCAAGCGCATGAGACAGATGTGCCACCTGCTGAAGAGTTATTTTGGTACTTTTGGACCCTTCGTGAGACTTTTTTCTTGGGTTGCAACTTAAATGGGTGAATTGTTGGATCAAGATGTGGTAACACCTGTCTTGGGGCGGAGGAGTCTTCTCCATCTCTCCTTATGGCGTGCACCGCGAGAAGGGACAGCAGGCTTCCCAAACTTCGCCTCTTGTGATCCTATACGGGAGAAGGGCGATCAGGATTTTAGGAAGCGCCGACGACAACTTCTTTCCCGACCTCGGCAACCTTTTCATCAACACATGGGTGACGACATCAACGTCGGCAGTCCTACTCCCGCTACACCGTATGGGATTCTGTCCTCCTTATTTGGGATAGTACTAGAATTCCTATTTCTAATATGTGCCTTAGATCCGATCTATTCATCTACTTTGCTAGTCCACATGATTAGTTCATTCCCTGTTAGTGTCATCAAGATTTATTTACTGTTTATCCTGACCAAAGTTGTATTCTGTACCTGCCCACCCAGATAAAAGTCATACAAGAACCAAGAAATATGATGCCAAGGAAGCAATGATTTAAGCTCTCTACGAACGGTACGATCAAACTACTCACTCAAGAGCCCCCCCCCCTCTCTTGATACTACGGCAATCAATTCTATAACCCAGGCTCCCAACTAACACCATGAGACCGGTAAAATAAAAAATATATCAAGGACAAACCTCCTCCTCGTCATCATCACCGCCACCGTTCCCTCCTCCCGTGCCGACGACGCCACCCCCGCCGTCCCACAACCCAGAGGCAGCACTGTCTCTAGCCCGGGAGCTCCCAACCTCCACCTGGTATTTCTGCGGCTCGTGCTCATCGCCGTCTCCCCGGCCTTCCTCACCTACACCGCGTTCCTCTCCTCCCGCTCCCTCCTACCCCTCCCCACCGCCTCCTCCTCCTCCTCCTCCCGTTGCCTCGCCTCTGGCGGCACCGGCAGGCGGAGGCTGTTCCACACCGCGGTGACCGCGCTGGGGTCCGTGTACAACACGTGGCAGTGTCGCATCATGTACCACTGGTTCAAGGAGGCACCGCGGCAGCCGGGCGGCGCCGACATGGGCGGCTTCACCAGGATCCTGCACTCCGGGAAGCCTGACGAGTTCGTCCACGAGATCCCCACCTTCGTCGCCGACCCGCTCCCTGACAGGGCGGATCAGGTAACAGCAACACTCTACGCTTGGTTGCTCGGTTAGGTGAAATGGCAATTTTACCCTGTTGCTCGGTGTTTTTCTTAAAAAAATTGTCGCTTCCCAACAGACGATCGACCATCTTCCAGATGCCGCCGATGCAAACCACAATCTGCATTCGCTCCTGGATTACCTCCCAAGCTCCTCGTCGGCGATGGAGCAAACACCGCCGTAACGACAGAGCCCGAGAACACATGTCCACCACGAGGATATCGACGCCGCCGCACCATCCTTGCTTGAACAGACTGGATTCCAAATCCATCACCAACCATAGGACTGATCATCTCGTCGGAGTAGGATCTGAAGAGACTTCATTCAGCGCTGTCATCGTCGCCGCCGAACCCAAGACAATGAACAACCTAAAAACTAATCTACTTTGGTCTAAAACTATCCACACGCGTGGATCAGGCGACCCCACTCACCAGCGACGACCGAGGTCGTCGGCGGAGGGGAGCCGTCGGAGGAACTCCCTGGCGACGGGCGCTGGCGAGATCGCAATTTCCTCTGAGAGGAAGAAAGAACGACTTGATCATATTTCCCTGTCCCGGCTAAACTAGCCTGTTCTGTTAAACGCATACACTCATTCCTATAAATGTATGTACACACACCTTATTTCTATGAATGCCCCCAAGATATCGAGGACACAACATCTTAAAATTGAAGAAGTCATCACAGATGCTTCATAATCAGACGGGACGTCTTTTTTCACTGAAAAGTCTGAAATAAATCTAGAAAATGCGAGCGCCTTACACTGGCCGGGCCGGTAGATGGATCGTGCGTGCTCCACCGACGCGGCGTCGCCGTTTTCGTCGCAAACGCGCCGTCGATGGACCCGATCGCACCCAAGAGGCCAAGACATGAGGCCCCCAAGCACGCTGCATTGACCCCTTCAACCTTGCACTGCTATATTTAAGCGGTGACCCTGCATGCATGCAAGCATGCACGAACCAAGACCAGCCGTACGTCCACTCTCCTCCCTGCGATCGACCTCCGTTCGTGGTGCGGCTGGCTGGCTGGCTGTCTGTCCTCCGGCGACGGCGCGCGCGTGCAGACGAGACGTACCCATAAACATTTCCCTCCTCCCTTCCGGAGCCCCCTTTCCTGGCCTCTTCTCCTCGGGAGCCTCCCCTTCGCGGGTGCTCCATCCATCCAATCCTATTATGACATTACGATGCCACTCCCCATTGCCTTCCTCCTCCCCCTCTTCTTCCTCCTCGCCGCCACCGCTCCCTCCTCCCGCGCCGCCGACGCCGACGCCGCCCCCGCCGTCCCGCAACCCAGAGGTACCAACGATCCAACCAGCAGCCTTGGATGAATTATCGGCATCGCGTTGGTTGATCCGTCCGTTTGACAGGGTTCTACATAAACTGCGGCGCGGACAAGGAGGTGCAGGTGGGGAGCATCAAGTGGGTCCCGGACGCCGGCTTCATCGCCGTCGGCAACGCCTCCGCCGTCAACAAGCCCGCCATCCTGCCGGTCCTCGCCACGCTGCGCCACTTCCCGGACGCCACCGCGCGCAAGTACTGCTACACCGTCCCCGCCGTCAAGGGCTCGCGCTACCTCGTCCGCACCACCTACTTCTACGGCGGCTTCGACGGCGGCGCCGAGCCCCCCGTGTTCGACCAGATCGTCGACGGCACCCTATGGAGCGCCGTCAACACCGCCGACAGCGCCCGCCGCGGCATGTCCACCTACTTCGAGATGGTGGCGCAGGCGCAGGGCAAGTCCATGAGCGTCTGCCTCGCCCGCCGCCCCGACACCAGGTCCAGCCCCTTCATCTCCGCCCTGGAGCTCGTCGACCTCGAGGACTCCATGTACAACACCACCGACTTCGACAAGTACGTCCTCAGCACCGTCACGCGCAGCGCCATGGGCGCCCAGGGCGAGATCATCAGGTACGCACGCTGCACGTCCGTCGGCGCCGATCGACCGGCACCGGCGCTGCAGCGCATGCATGCATGGCAGTGGCATGGCATCCATCCATGGAGACCCCTAACGCGACGTGCTGCTTGGCATTACCAATTCTAGCTATCCAGATGACCAGTACAACCGGTACTGGGCGCCGTTCACGGACGGCAACCCCACGACGGAGAGCCACTCGCCGATCGCGCCGGCGGATTTCTGGAACCTGCCGCCGGCCAGGGCGCTCAAGGGCGCCATCACCACCAGCCGGGGGAAGAAGCTGACCGTGCAGTGGCCGCCCCTGGAGCTGCCCTTCGCCAGCTACTACGTGGCGCTCTACTTCCAGGACCCGCGCACGGCCAGCCCCTACAGCTGGCGCGTCTTCGACATCTCCATGAACGGCAAGGACTTCTTCCGGGGGCTCAACGCCTCCGCCGCCGGCGTCATGGTCTACTCCAACACCATTCAGCTGGCCGGGAAGACGGAGATCCTGCTCACGCCCAACGGGACCTGCCCCGTCGGCCCGCTCATCAACGCCGCCGAGATCTACCAGATCGTGCCCGTCGGCGGCAGGACCGCCACCAGCGATGGTATGTGCTACTCAATTTCAGACCCTTCATATCACATGCCGATATGTAGGTACTTTCAGACTGTAAATTGTCATCATCTACAGTAGTAATTAGTGTGTTTCACCTTACGTTTGTGAAATTAGTGATTGGGTGATAAAAAGGTTCAGGCTTCTTCTACATTGTGCAGTGGGTGCAATGGAAGATCTCGCGAGGAGCTTGAAGAACCCGCCGCCTGACTGGGCCGGCGACCCCTGCCTGCCGCGGCAGAACTCGTGGACCGGGGTCGGTTGCTCCGACGACTCACCCGTGCGTGTCCTGTCACTGTAAGCATCCAGATTATATGAACTCATCCAGTTGCTAACATGGCTCAAACTGAAATAATTTCGATCAAATTTGGCCACTGGAATTGTGATACAGTATTATGAAACTTAGAGTCAGTGAACTGTTCTGACCATTTCTGCAACAATATGACCTCTGTTCTGTACTACAGGGATCTAAAAAATCGTGGTCTTTCAGGATCGCTTCCCGACAGCATTGGAAATTTGACAGGGATGAATACCATGTAAGCTGTACAATAATAAAACCATTAACCATGTGTGTCAAATAGACAAAATAAGAAAAACACCCCTTCTAACCTTGCCTCTGATCTTTTCACTCCCTGCAGTTCTCTCAGTGGCAACAAACTCTCAGGACCCATACCTGACTTCAGCAGCACGCAGACCTTAACTGCACTGTAAGCCCAATGCATATATTGAATTATTCATCCCAGGATTATTTTCCTGCATGCTAACATTCCACATTTCAAAAAAGGCATCTTGATGGCAATCAGTTCAGCGGAGCGATCAACCCGTCGCTGGGAAACCTCACCAATCTTAAGGAACTGTAAGCGCTCAGTTTCTCCTCCTCAAGTTTCTTTCACCGGCTTTCTTCCCCTGATACATTTGCTCTGCACAATGTCAGGTTCCTGAACAACAACAATCTCTCCGGACTGATACCACCAAGCCTGAAAACCAAGCCTGGACTTGTCATGAGGTATGCCGATTGATGACGAGTAACGAATCGCTCCGCTTAAGTTGTTTACCTTTTTCCTCATGATGATGATATGGTTTGCATGAATAACTTCTGATAGGACTGAGGGAAACAAACTTCAATGAGGCTGGCAAGGAGGAAATATCGTGATGCTAATTTGTGAATCTAATGGTGCACTTATGTATACAAGAGATACAATTTGAAGAAGGGAGAAGAGTGAAAGGGCTTCAGAAAGTGTAGGATGATGATATACTGATGTACCATGTGTATTTATGTGAGCTGAAGATTGATATGATATTTGGCATCCTTTTGAGCCATTGTGTCCTTCTCCTAGTTTAGGAATTAGGACTTTAGGTACATACAATTTTTAGGCCAAAGAATCATTTCCTGGTCTATATAAGGAAAATTGTGTATTATGTTACACTAGAGACTTCATTTAGGAAGAGCAATATGTAGTAGCAGACAGACACACAATTAGCTGATTACTTGCCATCTGATCTCATTATCAGTACTGCTGGACACGGAAACATATTACATAGCTGCGCGGGTAATCCTGATACACAAAAGCCTACACCACGCCCCAAATCCTACTTGCCATCTTGTAAGCCACTGTTGGACATACCAACAAAATGCATAACCGCAGCACAGGCGATCCAGATAGATAAAGCTTAAGCCATACCAGACTCCTAACTAGTACCATCTACCGATAGGTTAGTTCTTAGCAGTGAAGCTGCAAGGTATGCTCACTCCATTTCCTCGTTGTCATCATCACCAACAGCAGCTCGGATGATATGCACCTGAAAAGAAATTCAGTTATTCACAGTAGTCAAAAGTAAACACCATCTTGAGTTCACAACTGCGTATCATTCAGATATTAGTGTCCAGTAGGTTTTCAAACCTTGAAGGTTGTAGGCTTGATCAGCTGAAAGACCGTCGAGTCTCCATCCCGAATCACATGATCCAGAGCAAAACCAGCCCAGCCACCACTTAGCCCCTTCTTGTAGGCAAGGTATTTGGACTCGAACTCCTCATCTTTCTCATCCACCAAAGTGATAGTGCAGTCATTCTTTGGCAGGTACGTGTCACAGAAATGGCTTGGGAGACCCTTTTGATCATGCCATACAACAAAGTTAGGACGCAGGAGAATACAAGATCGATGAGCTATGAATTTACTAGGAGGACAAGTCATAGTAGTGCAATACTCACCAACCAGAACCCTCGCACCACATGTGAATGTAGCATCCGCTTCATGAAGGATGGAAATTGAGGGTCAAGTTGTGATTCTAACTCCTCAGCTTTGCTTGCTGCCTCCATCCTAGCTTTCATGGAAATTGGTCCACCTCCACCTCCTGCTAAGTAGATGCTGCCACTTCGCCTTCTAGGAGACCACCTGCAGAAGAAATGGATAGATACGATGAAGTTATTTCACACGATGGAAGAGGTTACAGGTCTTGAGCTCCTATGATAATGATAGCACATATTCACAAACCTTCCCACTCTCTCACTATCTTCTCCCACCTGTCAATTGAAAACAAACCTTACTTGTCAGAGAAGCAAATATGGAATTCAGTTGATTACAGTAGGGACAATACTACAATGGCTCAATGCCTGTATAGTTCTCTTAAGGATACGAGATTTTCCAGAAAAGAATACAAGCTGCCTCTGAACAGAAGCAGTTGGCAGGAAATTTTAGAATCAGAATTTAGAATAACATACACTTGTTTTTATTCTTACTGCTTCATAATAAATTGACAGGGACAGTTCAACAGATAAAAAAAGTGAACTAAAATCATCTCCGGTTCTGCAACAGGCTGCACTTGCAATCACAGTATGAGCAGCACTAGGCAGTACAAACAGCTGAGTAAAAAGCAAATTAGTTGCTATCTCACAGCAAAAGGTGGCTATATCAGTTGCGATCTCACAGCAAAAGGCAAATTAGCTATGCAAGGGACAACGTAGAAAATGTATTTAAAGATCACAATACAATGGCTCAATGCCTGAGGCCTTTTGTTTTAGGATAGGACATTTTTAAGCCTTTTGTTCAGATGCCTTTGAACAGAAGCAGAGCAGTTCTAGAGCACCTATGCTAATGCTGCCCCTGTACTTGATTTAACTCTTACTAGTTCATACTTTTAGGAGTAGTAAATTTACATAATCTGGGTCACTTCAACAGACAACAACGTGGAGCAAATATCATCTTCAGTTGAGCAACAGGCTGTACTACTTACAGTATGAGCAGCACTAGACAGTAAAAACAGTGAGGAAAAGTCAAACTAGTTCGTAACGAATTGACATGATCTGGGACAAGACAAGTCATCAACAGATAAAAATGTGAAGTAAACATCATCTTGCAGTTCAACAGTGTATTTGCAGTTACAGTATGAGCAGCAATAGGCAGTAAAAAAAAACGGCGAGCAAGAGGCAAAATGAGTTGCCATCTCACACCAAAAGATGGACAAAATCAGTTGCCATCTCGCAGGAAAAGGCAAATTAGCTACGCAAGGGACGAAATAGAAACCGTGTGCACGCAAAAATCACAAGAAACAGGTGCATTTATCCATTATAAGCATTTCCCCCAAAAGCTTGGTACAGATCAGGCAAGGGGGCAGGAAGAGATGGACGGGTGGATACCTCCGCGCAGGCGTCGGCGTACTTGACCTCGGGGAGGTGGGCGAGCCGGCGGGACCTCCTCGGCGGCGACGGGACGGGGGTCGCGGCTTCGATGACCCTGCGCCTCTTGTGCTTCTGCTCAGGCGCGAAAACAAGAAAGGGAAATGCACGATTAATGGCGACGAAACGACCGATTCAGCAAAGGGAACGGCCGCGGAAAGAGAAGGCGGCGAGGAGGGAGGGATGAGGGAGAGGGGTGGTGACCATGGGGGAGGGGGTCTTGGGTGCGTAGGTGGCGACGGCGGCGGAGAGGTGGCGCAGGTTGAGCGCCTCCATCTTGCGCTTGTTCTCCTCCACCGTCCTCTCCCGCTCCGCCTCGTACGCCGACATCCCCTTCTTCTCGATCGCCATCGCCGCCGCGCACCTCGATCCCGGAGCAGCCGCAGGTGGTGGTGGGATTGGGTTTCTTGGAGGCAGGCGGAGGCGGGGGCGGGGGAATGTTGGGGTTTAAGCCGGGGATTTCGGGGAGGGGGTTGGGGTTTTTCAATGTGCCTCGGGGGCGTAGCGCGGTGGAAATCGACCGTTGGAGGCTTCCGGAAGAACGTGTGGGCCGGGCCTGCATGGGCTGGCCCAAACGTCTCCTCGGCTGCACTTGTGTGGGCCGTCTCGTGGTGGTGAGTTCGTTGTGGTTGGGTTGACCGGTCCGCGGAGAGGGGAAGAGTGGTTGGCTGGATCCATCGGCTGCTCTGCTCTGGCTCTGCTGCTGCCGGGCGGGATGAGGGTGGTGGTGACGGGCGCGACGGGGTACCTGGGCGGGCGGCTGTGCGCGGCGCTGGCGGGGGCGGGGCACGACGTGCGGGCGTTCGTGCGGCGCACCGGCGACGCGTCCGGCCTGCCGGACGCCGTCGAGCTCGCCTACGGCGACGTCGGCGACGCCGACTCCCTCGCCGCCGCCTTCGACGGGCGCGACGCCGTCTTCCACGCCGCCGCCTCCGTCGAGCCATGGCTCCCCGACCCCTCCGTCTTCACCGCCGTACGTGCACACACACTAGTACTACTTGCTGAATCAAGCTCTTCTCTTTTCGGTTTTTCCTTCCAAGGATTAGAGGTCACTGTAGAAAATTGGGTGGTTTGGTTCGTGGTGTGGGTGGTCGACAGTGAACCATGATGCATTTCGTGCTTGCTTGTTCTATTCGGTTCATCGGTTGTATGGTCAGCACAAATCTTTTGTCAGCTGTCCATGCTGCCGCGGAGTACAATTTGGCCAGTACAGTAATAATTACTACAAGGCACATAGCTGGATGATAGCAACTTTGCAAGACAGTAAGTGAAACAAGAGCATACTATTGAACATGTGTGTTTCATGCTGCCATTATCAGGTCAATGTGAGAGGGCTTGAGAATGTGTTAAAGGCGGCCAAGAGAACACCGACAGTAAAGAAGATCATATACACGTCGTCCTTCTTCGCACTTGGCCCAACGGATGGTTGTGTCGCAGATGAGACACAGGTAAAATTGTATTGTTCAACTGTATTGGCCTTTGTCATTGTCCATCTTGCTAGTTTCTGTGAACATAAATGATATGATATCATTTCCTCATGAATGATTCTTTAGCAAAACTTGGTTGGTAGTCCTGTTCTGGGCGGATGCATTATCAATGCTGTTTGTTAGCTAGCACGTTGGTTTACAAGAGCATACAGATATTTACTTGACTGCATCACATTGCAAGGGTAGATAGATATTCTACAATGTTCAAACCTTGAAACCTAACTGCTTTGGTCGCTGTTGCTATTTCCAAGAACAATTCTGCTAGTCAGACTGCTACTCTGCTATTAAAATTGGGGTACTGAGTTATCTACATTTACACAGAGATTTTGCGCAAACGCTGCAAGCTGTAAAACAGTTAAATTGTTCTAAATTGCAGATGCACAAAGGAAAAACATTTTGCACGGAGTATGAGAAATCAAAGGTTCTTGCAGATAGAATCGCATTGCAGGCAGCAGCAGAGGGGGTGCCAATAACCATTGTCTATCCAGGAGTCATCTATGGTCCTGGAAAACTTACAACTGGAAACCTTGTTTCCCGCATTGTATGACGACCTTCTTGCCCATGAATAAGTCATATATACTCCCTCTGTCTCAAAATATAAGACTTTGTTTGGCCTAAATCATGTCTTATATTTTGAGACAGAGGGAGTAGTTATTTATCACACATTTGTGTATGATTCATAAAATACAGCGTCTTGACAAATAGTCAGGACCAGAAACTGAACCTCGGTGATTTTTTGCAGTTAATTGAAAGGTTCAATGGCCGTCTACCTGGCTACATTGGAGATGGGTATGATAGAGAATCATTTTGCCATGTCGACGATGTTGTTAGTGGGCTCATTGCAGCTATGGAGAAGGGCAGAGTGGGAGAAAGATATCTGCTCACCGGCGAAAACTTGTCATTCATGCATATTTTCAATATGGCTGCTAATATCACAAACACAAAGGCCCCGTACTTCCACGTACCACTCTGGCTGATTGAAATATATGGCTGGATTTCAGTTTTCATTGCTCGAATCACTGGAAAGCTCCCTCTTATCAGTTACCCCGTATGTCCCAGCATTTTTTAAAAAAAATTCTAAGCATTTAACTTTATTGTTTGCATATAGTCCATCCTTGTGGGTTTAATAGTGTCTCCATACTGTGGATTGCAGACGGTTCGTGTTATTAGACATCAATGGGCGTATTCATGTGACAAAGCAAAGAGGGAACTGGGCTACAATCCAAGAAACTTGACTGAAGGTCTAGCTGAGATGCTTTTATGGCTGAAGAACGAGAAACTGATCAAATTTTAGTGTACTTTGCTATTGCTTCCGTTACATTTCACACTTCATGTAGACCGTGATGTTCTATGTACTAGAATCATCAACATGTATATACTGCAGTATGCCACTGTCTTGTTGTATCAAGTTGAGATGTAATAATGTAATACTGAGTCCGTATTCAGATAAAGGGAGAAACGGTATTATTTTTCAGATACTGGTTGATTCTATGCATGCTGCAATTGCATGAATAGTTGCTTTTGGAGTATTGAAAGAAAGACAACTTCAAAAGTTGAGAACAAATGCACCCAAAAGTATGAAAATTTTGTGTAGGCCGAATACTTGGGAGTTGATAGATATGCGCAGATCTTTTGGAGCAATCCATGCTTTGATCAAGATATCAAACATGGCCTTCTGAATACAGTTCCGTATTGAAAATTACGCAATGCCATATTGAAACTCACAACAAAAATGCTGAGACAAAGAAAGATAATGACATGAGTAACATGCAACATTCAGCCATTTCATAAATCTTAAGTGATGGATAATCTATGTAGAACAGTATGGAATACTCAACTGAGTTAATTTCATGGTAACACTACATGTAGCAGATTAATCCTCTCCTTTGGAAGAGTTTTGCTGAATCAAATAATCAACCGGAAGGTAAAAAATTCAGAATATCAGGCCAATTCTTGCAGCAATTTCCCCAGCGCATCAGGAACAAGGGGGATGTGGAGGCAATCTTGGCCATCAGAGTGCTTTTTGATCTTTATAAGATCATGGTCTTTAAACTCTGTCAGGTGGGAGTTCAATGTCACTTGACTGCTCACCAGGAAACGCTCACGGCATTTGGTATACAAGCTGCTGACAGGCATACCTGACAAACATTGCAAATGTGATTTAGTGTACAAAATATGGAAAGTCTTGCAGGGAAAATAAGTTCAATAAAACAGGCTGCCCTGTGCTTCTCAAGAAAAAACACCACATTACTTACCTTCCTCTTTTTCATTTGCTAACTGATATTCAGCAAGAACTCTAAAGACACTTTGTGCATTTGGTGTCAGACTCTGAAGAACAACGAGGGCAGTTTTTGTGGTTTGTGCATGACCGCCACTGGCAAGTATCAATGGGTAGAACACACATTCAACTTTGTAGGGTGCAAATGTTGGGACATGGTACCAGCTCCACTTGAACTGTGTGTGCACCATCTTCTTGTCCCACACTACAGTAAGTCAGTAATTGCCAGTTTAGGATACCTTAAACAATGAAGGCGTTAGAAAAGAAGGAAGCTAAATGTGGCAGGAACTTACATAAAGGTGCGTTGACATGATCCACTGATGCAACAACGTGGATTTGTGGACAGCAAGAAACTTGTGCTAGACACTGCTGTGATTCAGCATCACGCAATGCAGGTCCATCTATATTGTGAATGAGAAGGCACACGCCATCAACCCCATCTTCTGATGTCTGGTTGTTCAAAAACGAGATAATATCATCCATTGATTGGGATGCAAAATTTTGTGATGGTTGGGACCTTGTTCCTGAGTGACGTTTTCGCTTAAGTTTTGTCTGCTCCCAAAACATTTCAGCTATTGTTGCCAATACCTGAAAAAGAAGAGATTAAGAGAGGCAGAATTGGTACTTCAAAGTGCGTTTATGTTACAAATCTAGCAATCAAATGCGGCTGCATTTCCTTTACCCAAGGCATCAAATCTGGCAATCTGGATGTGCAAACCAAGATCGCACGGAAACTTCCTCTAGGTGTTCCATACAATACAACTATAAGACCAATTTTTTCATAGCAATTGAAGTGGTAGTTGGTAGATTTTAATATGCAAAAGTTTACCCCTGTTTCATGTGGTTGTTTCATCTACTTTCCATTCCCAAACCTGTTAGCTAACAGAGGTTAAAGCCAATTGATCTCTGTGAGCGTTGGTTGATAGAAACCAAGCCAATTCAGCCATTTTTGGTTTGTTTGTCCACGAAGACTGAAAGTTCAAGACAGCTACACATGATACATGTGCAACAGTTTTGAAAGCATTTAAAAGAGAGTACAGAGGCAAGCAATTATACAGGCAAGAGATCAGTATATTAGGCAGAAGGCCATACTTGCTTCAAGTTGATGGACGGAAGATAACCATTGACCACAATGACAGTGAAATCGGTCAAGGTCGTGGAGGCAAAATCCTCCAGCAACAGCTTCTTAGACCCAAATCCATACATCAACAGGCCAAAACCGCACCTACAGCAGAACAGCGCGACCATTCATTTCGATCGACATTATCAGTAATCCAAGCAGAAATGAAATTTGTGCGGTGCCGTGGCGCTTATTAGCGTCGGAAGAAGGCGATACCTCAGCTCGAAAAGCCAGTTGCGGTACTGGTCCTTGTAGCTCCTCGTGAGGGCCTCCACCTCCTTCTCGTGCTTCGGGGGGATCTCGGCGAGGGACGCCCGCAGCACCTGCCCAGATCCCAAATTAATCAGCAAATCGTAGCAAGATAAATAAGGGCGCGAGAAGCGAAGAGGTGGGTCGGAGGATTCCGAGGAGAGGTGGATTGGTAGACCTGCTCGTCGACGAGGTTGAGGTCGGAGAGCTTGCCGACGGCTGCGGCGGCGCGGGCGCGCTTCTTGGCCGAGGAGGTCTCCTTCTCCTTGGCGAGGAAATAGCTCCTGGAGAAGCCCGCCTCCGCCTCCTCCTCCTCGTCCTCCGAGCCGGAGCTCGCCGCCGCGTGACCGCCTCTCGGGGCCATAGGAACTCGCTTCCTCTTCCCCCGCCGCCGCCGCCACCGCCGCCGCAAGGATGGAGGACGGGGAAGGGGCACACGGGCGGTTAATGCTCGGTGTCAATTGCCTTTCCCGCGCTTCGTTGCCTCTTCTAGCGGGAAATGGGGCTCGGCTTTGTGGGCCGGGCTGCGCAAGGCGGTTTTGTTCGGCCTTGGTTTGTACCGGTTTTAGAAGCTTCAGCGTGGATTTTTATCGATTTTTTTATATTGGGTTTTCATTTTTTTACTTTTAAATATTTTTTACTTTCAATACATGTCTACTTTTTCCAATACACATTTTACATTTTTCATATTCAAGTACATTCTTTTAATATATGTTAAAAAAATTCAAATAAATGTTGAACATTTCTTTGAATAGTGTGAAATATTTGTTTGAAATTCTGCGGACATTTTTTTACATTGTAGTATTAACATTTTCGTAAAATGTCATGAACATATTTTTGAAACAAGTGAACATTTTTTTCAATGTCATGATTTTTTTGAATGATACAGGCTTTCAAAAGATGTGTGAACATTGTATTAACATTTCCTTAAAATGTCACTGACGCCCTTCCCCAGATTTGTTGGCGTGGTGCTAGCAGAGTGGAACCCCTTGACTTTGGGCGATTGACGGCTGGGGCTTGGATGCTAAAGACGGGCTGGAGGTCAGACCGGCAGCCGGGTGGCGGATCTTCTTGCGCCTCTCCTGCCCGATGTCTTCTGACGGGTCTGGTGGCTCGATCTGGGAACCCGTGGCTAAGATTTTGAGTTCTTGATCTTCATTGCTATATTTTGTTGATTATATGAATTTCCAAATATTTACTTAAAGAAGTTTAAAATTGAACTACAGGTGTGTTGAATTTTGGTCCTAAAAATTGACAAAAATCGTTTTAAGGTACTCAACTAGAATTGTATAGAATATCCACACACAAAAAAATCAAAGAGTTAACCCCTTGCTACGAATACTCATGCATGCAATTTTGACATCGTTTAAAAATTAAAGAAAATGAAGAAAAAAATCCAAAATTACGATCCATTCGCATGTACTCATTTTTGTGTAGTGCTTGCGAGGAAAAATGATAAACTAGGAACACTGTGATTTAAAAAAAATGTTCGCAAAATGGTCATAGCTTTCAAGCCAAATGACAAAATTCATGGCCATATCCACGACATAGTTTATGATAAGGTGATCATATTTAGCACACGCGCGCGCACACACACACATGTGGCTTGGCATGCCAAATAAGAACGGGAGAGAGTCTCTAACTTTTTATGGGAAGACGTTGATTTTCCGTTTGCGAAATGCCAGAGATATTTTTTAGTCAAGTACCACACATAAGATTGAAATTTTGATTTTGCTATTTTCACATAAAGTAGACCGTATTGGCGGCATACCGCCAAAAGATTTCGAGTCTTTGCTATATTCCAATGATTATATGAATTTTTGGACATTTACTAAAAGTAATTCAAAATTGAACTGCGAGTGCGTTATATTTTGGTACTAAAAATTTGCAAAAAACAGTTTAAGATGCTCAAGTAGGATTGTATATAGTATCCAAAAAAAGTAAAAACTTCATACCTTACTATGAATGGTCAGGCCTACAATTTTGATCTCATTTAAAAAAGTGAAGAAAATTGCACCCCTTTCACATGGAGTCCTTCTATATGTATTAGTTGCCAAGAAAATAATAAACTAGGAACACGATGATTTCTTAAAAAGGTGTTCACAAATTGAACTAACATGTAGGAAGATTCATGACTTTCAAACCAAATAACCAAGCTCATGGCCATATCCATGACATAGTTCATGATAAGGTGACCATATTTGGCACATACACACATGTGGGTTGGCATGCCAAACAAGAATAACAAAAGGAGTTTCCAACTTTTTATGGGAAAACATTGTTTTTTCTTTTTTTCAAGTGCCAAAAATGGGGAGGGGGCTAGGAATCAAGCACCACAAATAAGATTGAAATTTGGCTTCTGCTATTTTCCACACGGATTAGATCATATTGGAGGCCTATTGTTGAAAGATTTTGTGTTTTCGAGATTCTTTGCTATCCTCCATTTATTGTATATTCCGGACATTTACAGAAAGTGTTACAAAATTGAATTACAAGTGTGTTACAATTTGATCCTAAAATCAGCAAAAAATATTTTAAGGTACTTCAGTAGAATTGTATGTAAATGACCAAAGTGCACCATAAATAAATTCAAATGAATTTGAAATGATGATCGAACAGGCCTCAGAATGATTAATTAAAGTGTTGAAACCGTAATTTTCCTTCATTGTATCCAAAGTACCTTTCTAAACCCTAGAGATATTGGCTAGAGCTCATCCTATATACCTAAGAGATGTTGGGGAACACAGTAATTTCAAAAAAATTCCTACGCACACGCAAGATCTATCATGGTGATGCATAGCAACAAGAGGGGAAGAGTGTTGTCCATGTACCCTCGTAGACCGTAAGCGGAAGCGTTATGACAACACGGTTGATGTAGTCGTACGTCTTGACGATCCGACCGATCTTATTACCGAAAGTACGGCACCTCCGCAATCTGCACACGTTCGGCTCGGTGACGTCTCACGAACTCTCGATCCAGCTGAGTGTCGAGGGAGAGCTTCGTTAGCACGACGGCGTGATGACAGTGATAATGAAGTTACTAATAATCCATAAGTATAGGGGATCAATTGTAGCCTCTTTCGATAAGTAAGAGTGTCGAACCCAACGAGGAGCTAAAGGTAGAACAAATATTCCCTCAAATTCTATCGACCACCGATACAACTCTACGCACGCTTAACGTTTGCTTTACCTAGAACAAGTATGAAACTAAAAGTACTTTGTAGGTGTAACGGGTTAGGTTTGCAAAAAATAAAGTGCACGTAAATAAAAAGTAGGGGTTGTTTAGGTAAAGAAGCAATAAAGTTAGTATAGCGAGTGTGGAAAAGTGGTGGTAGGAGTTGCGAAATTGTCCCTAAGCAATTGACTACTTTACTAGACCGATAGCAAGTTTTATGTGGGAGAGAACACTGCTAGCATGTCATCCCTGACTTGGAATTCTATGCACTTATGATTGAAACTATTAGCAAGCATCCGTAACTACTAATGTTCATTAAGGTAAAACCCAACCATAGCATTAAGATATATTGGTCCCGCTTCAATCCCGTATGCATCAATTTCTATACTAGGTTGAAGCTTTTTGGCACTTTTGCCCTCCAATACATAGTCCTATCAACATACGACTAACCCTATGGTGTGATCCACACGCGCGTTCATCAACCACCGATAGGACAACGAAAATCTACTCAGACATCATAGGATGGTAACACATCATTGGATAATAATATGAAGCATAAAGCACCATGTTCAAGTAGAGGGTACAACGGGTTGCGGGAGAGTGGACCACTGTAGATAGAGGGGGGGTGATGGAGATGTTGGTGAAGATGGCGAAGGTGTTGGTGTAGATTGCGGTGATGATGATGGCCCCCGACGGCGTTCCGGCACCACCGGAAGCGAGGGGGAAGAGCCCCCCTCCTTCTTCTTCTTCCTTGACCTTCTCCCTAGATCGGAGAAGAGTTTCCCCTCTGGTCCATGGCCTCCATGGCATGGGAGGGGCGAGAGCCCTTCCGAGATTGGATCTGTCTCTCTGTCTCTCTCTGTTTCTGCGTTCTGGGATTCTGCCCTTTCACCGTTTCTTATATATCCGGATATCCGTAACTCTGATTGGATTGAAACCTTTGCCCCTGCCTTGTGGCCTCCTCGGGCACCTTCTCGCGTTGATTCTTTTCCCATATTTCACAAATATTCCAAAAATATTCTCTGTCCGTTTTTATTCCGTTTGGACTCCGTTTGATATGGATATTCTGCGAAACAAAAACATGCAACAAAGAGGAACTGGCACTGGGCACTGGATCAATATGTCAGTCCCCAAAAATAGTATAAAAATTTGCCAAAAGTAAATAAAATTTTTAGAATATTGGCATGGAACAATAAAAAATTATAGATACGACGGAGACGTATCAGCATCCCCAAGCTTAATTCCTTCTCGTCCTTGAGTAGGTAAATGATAAAAAAGATAATTTTTGATGTGGAATGCTACCTAGCATAATCTTGATCATGCATCTAATCATGGCATAATATTAATACATGAGTGATTCAAAGCAATAGTCTATCATTTGACATCAAGACAATAATACTTCAAGCATACTAACCAAGCAATTATGTCTTATCAAAATAACATAGTCAAAGAAAGCTCATCCCTACAAAATCATATAGTCTGGCTATGCTCCATCTTCACCACACAAAGCATTCAAATCATGCACAACCCCGATGACAAGCCGAGCAATTGGTTCATACTTTTTAACGTGCTTCAGCTTTTTCAACCCTCACACAATACATGAGCGCAAGCCATGGACATAGCACTATAGGTGAAATAGAATATGATGATGGAGGTTGTGTGGAGAAGACAAAAAGGAAGAAAGTCTCACATCAACGCAGCTAATCAACGGGCTATGGAGATGCCCATCAATTGATGTCAATGTGAGGAGTAGGGATTGCCATGCAATGGATGCAATAAGAGCTATAAGTGTATGAAAGCTCAAACTGGAAACTAAGTGGGTGTGCATCCAACTTGCTTGCTCATGAAGACCTCAGGCGTTTGAGGAAGCCCATCATCGAAATATACAAGCCAAGTTCTATAATGAAAATTCCTACTAGTATATAAAAGTGATAACTCAAGAGACTCTCTATATGAAGAACATGGTGCTACTTTGAAGCACAAGTGTGGTAAAAGGATAGTAACATTGCCCCCTCTTTTTTTCTTTTTTTTGCGGGCTTCTTTGGCCCCCTTTTTTTATTTAGGCTTCCTTGGCCTCTCTTTTTTTCATGAGGCAATGCTCTAATAATGATGATCATCACACTTTTATTTACTTACAACTCAATATTAGAACTCGATACTAGAACAGAGATATGACTCTATATGAATGCCTCCGGCGGTGTACCGGGATGTGCAATGATCTAGCATAGCAATGACATCAAAAAACGGACAAGCCATGAAAACATCATGCTAGCTATCTTACGATCATGCAAAGCAATATGACAATAAATGCAAGTCATGTATATGATGATGATGATGGAAGTTGCATGGCAATATATCTCGGAATGGCTATGGAAATGCCATGATAGGTAGGTATGGTGGCTGTTTTGAGGAAGATATAATGAGGCTTATGTGTGATAGAGCGTATCGTATTACGGGGTTTGGATGTACCGGTGAAGTTTGCACCAACTCTCGAGGTGAGAAAGGGCAATGCACGGTACCGAAGAGGCTAGCAATGATGGAAGGATGAGAGTGCGTATAATCCATGGACTCACATTAGTCATAAAGAACTCATATACTTATTGCAAAAGTTTATTAGCCCTCGAAGAAAAGTACTACTACGCATGCCCCTAGGGGGATAGATTGGTAGGAAAAGACCATCGCTCGTCCCCGACCACCACTCATAAGGAAGACAATCAATAAATACCTCATGCTCCAACTTCGTTACATAACGCTTCACCATACGTGCATGCTACGGGACTTACAAACCTCAACACAAGTATTTCTCAATTTCACAATTACTCAACTAGCACGACTCTAACATCACCACCTTTATATCGCAAAACTATTGCAAGGAATCAAACATATCATATTCAGTGATCTACAAGTTTTATGTAGGATTTTATGACTAACCATGTGAATGACCAATTCCTCTCAACTCTCTAAATAGATATAAGTGAAGCAAGAGAGTTTAATTCTTTCTACAAAAGGTATGCCCATGCTCTAACAAATATAAGTGAAGCAAAAGAGCATTCTACAAATGGCGGTTTTCTATGTGAAGAGAAACAGGCAATCCAAACTTCAACTGATATAAGCGAAGCACATGAAGCGTTTATAAAGCCATACTCAAAAGATATAGGTGAAGTGCAAAGAGCATTCTATAAATCAACCATGGACTATCTCATACCAGCATGGTGCATAAAATAAAAGTAAAAACTAAATGCAAAAGACGCTCCAAGATTGCACATATCGCATGAACGAAACGAATCCAAAAACATACCGATACTTGTTGAAAAAAGATGGGATACCTTCTGGGGCATCCCCAAGATTAGACGCTTGAGTCTCCTTGAATATTTACTTGGGGTGCCTTGGGCATCCCCAATCTTGAGCTCTTGCCTCTCCTTCTTATCCTCACATCGAGACCTCCTCGATCTTCCAACACTTCATCCACACAAAACTCAACAGAAAGCTCGGTAAGATCCGTTAGTATAATAAAGCAAATCACTACTTTAAGTACTGTTGCAAACCAATTCATATTTTGTTTTTGCATTATAGCTACTGTAATATAAATTTTCCATGGATTAATCCACTGATATAAATCGATAGTTTCATCAAAACAAGAAAACTATGCATCAAAAACAAAATCTGTCTAAAACAGAACAGTCTGTAATAATATGAACATTAACCATACCTCTGGTACTCCAAAATTTCTACCGAAATTAGGAAAAATAAACAACTTGTATAGAAAGACAGTGCAAAAAATATCAGAACCGTTTGACGTTCCAGTAAAAAATGTAAAATCACGCACTACAGCCAAAGTTTCTATCCTGCACCGCACAAACCAACAAGCAATGTAAACATCCTAAAGGCAAACATTGGCACATTATTTTTACTCTAAACTTTATAAAAGCACATAACGGAAATAAATGACTCTCTAAAACTTCCGTATTGTCTCCCTAGCAGCGCTTTCTTTAAAGCCATTAAGCTAAGCATATAGTGCTCAAGTAATGGATCCATACGGATCCCAAGGTATATCAAATCCAATTTTAATTAATAATGATTTGTAATTTAGTACTGAGCACAAGTAACATATATCATGTAACAACTAAGTCTAACTCTCTTCCTATGCATCGGCATGTCATAAAAGAACAATTCATGCACACAAAGTAAAGGCCAATGTATAATATAAATAGTTTCTTGCAATTTTATCATGTTGGAAACATAAAGAGGCGGAGATGTAGTTCCTCTCTCATAATAATTGCAAGTAGGAGCAGCAAGCACATGCATATTATATCTATCAAAATCATCATGTGTAATAGTAAAACACAACCCATCAATATAATCCTTAATGAGGGCAAACTTCTCCGATATAGTGTAGTCGGGAGAATTCAAAAAGATAATAGGACTATCATGCGTGGGTGCAATAGAAACAATTTCATGTTTAACATAAGGAACTATATCAAGTTCATCTCCACAAGCATAATTCATATTGGCATCTTGGCCACAAGCATAGTAAGCATCATCAAAAAGGGATATTTCAAGAGAATCAACGGGATCATAACAGTCATCATAGCATTCATCCTTCGTTAAGCACGAAGGGAAATTAAACAATGTATGAGTTGAAGAGTTAATCTCATTAGAAGGTGGCACGGGTGATCAATCCACTCTTCCTCCTTTTGTTCTTCGCTCTCCTCCTCATCTTTTTTCATCCAATGAGCTCACAGTTTTGTCAATTTCTTTTTCCATAGACTCCTGCAAAATATTAGTCTCTTCTTGGACAGCGGAGACTCTCTCAATAAAATCATCAATATCGGAATTGAATTCATAATTCTCATAGCAATATTTAAGGATAGCTAAATTTTCAGGTCTATAAACTGAATCATCAAAATTTTCACTCTTTAAACAAAGATTCAATTTCGTAAGCACCCATAAAAGCAACAAATTCTTCTATTTGTTCCACATCATAGTAATCATATATACCATTAGCATAATAAGCCAAGGTTTTATCATCATTAAATTTGCATGAAAAGGGAAGGTGTGGAGCCTTCATCCTAGAGCAACAAGTATAGTCATATCTCAAGCATAGTTCCCGAGCATACCAATGCAACATATGAATTTGATCCCATAATAGTTTCCCTTTTTGAGTCAAGCGATAATCCCTAAAGTATTCACGTTGATCCAACGTGTCTCACATTACATAATTGAATGGGGTTTTCTCGGGATTATCATAGTAGTACATAATATTTTTCACATAACCAGCATCGAGGGTTTTAGGAGGTTCCCCATCTCCATGAGTAACAGGTACACCTAATGTTTTTGGTATTTCGTGTTCCATATCCATAACTAAAGATAGAGAACAACTTAGAACAACAAATAAAAATTACTTAATGATAAAGCAAACAAGCACACACGAGAATATTCACCCCACGCTATTGCTCCCTGGCAACAGCGCCAGAAAAAGGTCTTGATAACCCACAAGTATAGGGGATCAATTGTAGCCTCTTTCGATAAGTAAGAGTGTCGAACCCAACGAGGAGCTAAAGGTAGAACATATATTCCCTCAAGTTCTATCGACCACCGATATAACTCTACGCACGCTTAACGTTTGCTTTACCTAGAACAAGTATGAAACTAAAAGTACTTTGTAGGTGTAACGGGACAGGTTTGCAAGAATATAAAGAGCACACAAATGAAAAGTAGGGGCTATTTAGGTAAAGAAGCAATAAAGTTAGTATAGCGAGTGTGGAAAAGTGGTGGTAGGAGTTGCGAAATTGTCCCTAAGCAATTGACTACTTTACTAGACCAATAGCAAGTTTTATGTGGGAGAGGCCACTGCTAGCATGTCATCCCTGACTTGGAATTCTATGCACTTATGATTGAAACTATTAGCAAGCATCCGCAACTACTAGCGTTCATTAAGGTAAAACCCAACCATAGCATTAAGATATATTGGTCCCCCTTCAATCTCGTATGCATCAATTTCTATGCTAGGTTGAAACTTCTGTCACTCTCGCCCTCCAATACTTAGTCCTATCAACATACAACTAACCCTATGGTGTGATCCACGCGCATGCTCATATGATGGGCACCAAAGGACAGCAACATAACGATAAGCAAATTAAACCAATCATAGCAATTTATCAACCATTGATAGGACAACAAAAATCTACTCAGACATCATAGGATGGCAATACATCATTGGATAATAATATGAAGCATAAAGCACCATGTTCAAGTAGAGGGTACAGTGGGTTGCGGGAGAGTGGACCGCTGTAGATAGAGGGGGAAGGTGATGGAGAAGTTGGTGAAGATGGCGGATGTGTTGGTGATGATTGTGGTGATGATGATGGCCCCCGGCGGCATTCCGGCGCCACCGGAAGCGAGGGGGAGAGAGCCCCCCTCCTTCTTCTTCTTCCTTGACCTTCTCCCTAGATGGGAGAAGGGTTCCCCCTTTGGTCCATGGCCTCCATGGCATGGGAGGGGCGAGAGCCCCTCCGAGATTGGATCTGTCTCTCTGTCTCTCTCTGTTTCTGCGTTCTGGGATTCGGCCCTTTCATCGTTTCTTATATATCTGGATATCCGTAACTCCGATTGGATTGAAACCTTCGCCTCAATTTTTTTTCGGAAATAGCTTTCTTGCGGCCAAAGAAGAGCAACAACCACCTTACGGGGGGCCCACGAGGGTCAGGGGCGCGCCCAGGGGGGCAGGCGCGCCCCTGCCTCGTGGCCTCCTCGGGCACCTTCTCGCGTTGATTTTTTTCCCATATTTCACAAATATTCCAAAAATATTCTTCGTCCGTTTTTATTCTGTTTGGGCTCCGTTTGATATGGCTATTCTGCGAAAACAAAAACATGCAACAAACAGGAACTGGCACTGGGCACTGGATCAATATGTTAGTCCCCAAAAATAGTATAAAAAGTTGCCAAAAGTATATAAAAGTTGTAGAATATTGACATGGAATAATAAAAAATTATAGATACAACGGAGACGTATCAGCTACCGGCGCAGGGCTTCACCTAAGCACTACGACGATATGACCGAGGTGGATTATGATGGAGGGGGGCACCGCACACGGCTAAGACAGTTGTTTGTTGTGTGTTCTAGGGTGCCCCCTGCCCCCGTATATAAAGGAGCAAGGGGGGAGGCCTGCCGGCCCTAGGGGGCGCCAAGGAGGGGAGGAATCCTCCTCCTAGTAGGAGTAGGATTCCTCCTTTCCTAGGGGGGGGGGAAGGAGTGGGAGAGGGGAAGGAAAGGGGGCCCCCCTCCCAGTCCAATTCGGACTCAAGGGAGAGGGGGCGCGCGGCCTGCCTTGGCAACCCCTCTCTCTCTCCACTAAGGCCCATCTAGGCCCACTAGTTCCGGGGGGGGGGGGTTCCGGTAACCCTCCGGCACTCCGGTTTTCTCCGAAATCACCCAGAACACTTCCGGTGTCCGAATATAACCGTCCAATATATCAATATTTATGTCTCGGCCATTTCGAGACTCCTCGTCATGTCCGCGATCCTATCTGGGACTCCTAACTATCTTCGGTACATCAAAACACATAAACTCAAAATACCGATCGTCACCGAACGTTAAGCGTGCCGACCCTACGGGTTCGAGAACTATGTAGAAATGACCGAGACGCGTCTCCGGTCAATAACCAATAGCGGAACTTGGATGTTCATATTGGCTCCTACACATTCTACGAAGATCTTTATTGGTCAAACCGCATAACAACATACGTTGTTCCCTTTGTCATCGGTATGTTACTTGCCCGAGATTCGATCGTCGGTATCTCAATACCTAGTTCAATCTCATTACCGGCAAGTCTCTTTACTCGTTCACTAATGCTACATCCCGTAACTAACTCATTAGTCACATTGCTTGCAAGGCTTATAGTGATGTGCATTACCGAGAGGGCCGAGAGATACCTCTCCGATACACGGAGTGACAAATCCTAATCTCGATCTATGCCAACTCAACAAACACCATCGGAGACACATGTAGAGCATCTTTACAGTCACCCAGTTACGCTATGACATTTGATAGCACACTAAGTGTTCCTCCGGTATTCGGGAGTTGCATAATCTCATAGTCATAGGAACATGTATAAGTCATGAAGAAAGCAATAGCAATAAACTAAACGATCATAGTGCTAAGCTAACGGATGGGTCAAGTCAATCACATCATTATCTAATGATGTGATCCCATTTATCAAATGACAACTCTTGTCCATGGCTAGGAAACTTAACCATCTTTGATTAACGAGCTAGTCAAGTAGAGGCATACTAGTGACACTCTGTTTGTGTATGTATTCACACATGTACTAATTTCCGGTTAATACAATTCTAGCATGAATAATAAATATTTATCATGATATAAGGAAATATAAATAACAACTTTATTATTGCCTCTAGGGCATATTTCACTCATCCCTACTACCATGTTTATCTTAACATGCAAACTGTCTACATCAGCAACCCAACCACACCAACAATTATAGGAGGGTCTACCACAGGTTGATAACAAATCGTGTGATCAATTACATGTACCCATCCCATGAACCCTTGTCACCAAAAAGACTATTCAGTTACAACCACAGAACATGCACACCATAAGATGACTAGCGTACTACACGGCCTTCTCTCTCCCACCATTGATCCCTCTCATGTATTTTCCCTATCATCGAGTCCTCCTTTCCTACACAAATTTGTTCCCATGGCTACAACAGCGTGCGGTCCTGATCCCATCTTCGAGTGAAGGCTCTCCTCCGGCACGACCGCCGGTCCGGCTCGCCTCCGCGGTTCTTCGTAATTCTCTTAAACTATATCCCCCTTTGGTGTGGTGATTGCGTTTGTCAAGATGGTGTCCGTGGTGCGTTGGTCCTCCTCTCCCTTATTTCTCTCCGTTCAAGCCAAGGTACCTCAGGGCTTTGGCGTTGTTCGGGAGGTTGAATCCATTCAGTTCCACCAGATCAAATCGACCGTTGGGGTTCCGGAGTTGGCTTTCTTACCGATCCGGTGATGACGCCGACCTCAACCATGGATTAGACATGACATTGGGCAGGGCCATATCCATAGGGTGTAGTGATTTTCCTTTTGGCCTTGAAGGACCATGCTGGTGGCGATGCCGGATAGGGCCTCCATTATCAGTGATAACTTGGAGGAGTGTTGGCGCGGGTGTCATCGGAGCTGATTCATAGATGAGCTCCTACTATGGCAATGGGTAGTTTTTTTGTAAGTCGGCCTCAAGTCAAATCTTTGATCTCTAATTCTCTATACATGGAGGAGGGGTGGATCCAACTCCTTCCGCGGGTGTCATCCCGGCTGGTTCATAGACGAACTTCTATTGCGGCAATGGTAGCTTTTTTGGAAAGCCGGCCTCCACTCTAACCTTTAATCTCTAATTATCTCTACAATATCCCCGGTCCATGGCTCCTGTTGGTACGCCCCCTCCCTCGATGTCATGTGCATCCATCATGATAAACGTCAATATCAGGCTCCCAGCAAGAAACCTTCCCTAAAAGCGACGTGAGAAGCAATGATCGGCAAACGAGTGGATCTACTATTGAATCTATGCTCCAGCCGACTGGTCCAAAAGTCTAAACTGATGGAGAGAGGCGGGCAATCTATTTCAACACCCCCCTCACGTCTAGACTATTTTAGTCCTTAGACGTGGGATCAATGTACGTCGCAGAATCATTTTATTTAAGGGACTGTCTATTCTACATCCGGATGAAATCTAATTTGTTTTCAGCCATATTTTTCAGCCAACTAAAGGATAACAAGTGTCATATGTAACGCCCCGAGACCGATGTGCCAGGTGTCGTTCAGTTATTCGCTGGTGTTGCCTTGTCATTGCTTGCGTGTCATGCATTGCATATCATGTCATCATGTGCATTTCATCTGCATACGTGTTCGTCTCATGCATCCGAGCATTTTCCCCGTTATCCGTTTTGCATTCCGGCGCTTCGTTCTCCTCCGGTGGTCATTTCTACCTTTCTTTCGTGTGTGGGCATTAAACATTTCCGGATTGGACCGAGACTTGTCATGCGGCCTTGGTTTACTACCGGTAGGCCTCCTGTCAAGTTTCGTATCATTTGGACTTCGTTTGATACTCCAACGGTTAACCGAGGGACCGAGAAGGCCTCGTGTGTGTTGCAGCCTAACACCCCTCCAATTTGGCCCAAAACCCACCTTACTCTGCTCCATCATCTAGAGCGTTCGATCACGATCGCGTCGCCGCAAACCGCACCTCATTTGGACTCTCCTAGCTCCCTCTACCTATATATATGTGTCTTCCTCCAAAATCCTCGTGCAGATCTAACCCTAGCTTCTTCCCACTCCGCCGCCGGACATGTCCGCGCCTGCCGGACGCGTCCAGCCTCCACCTCACGCTATCCAATCAGAAGCCGCCACATCGCCCCGCCGCCACTCTCCTCCAACCACAGCGCGCCATGTCAGCGCCCGCGCCGCCCCACTTCGTCGTCGGCCCGCGGAGCCCATCCGGGGCCCGCGCGGGCCCAGTTTCGCCGCCGCCGCACAGGAGCGCCCGGCTCCCCTTCGCCTTGCCGGATCGGCGCGCCGCCGCCGCCCCTTTGCCGGCCATCGCCGGAGCTTCGCCCAGCCGCTTCGCCAGGTCACCAGCGCCGCCATCCTCTTCCTCTCTGCTTCTCTCTCTCATGAGCGTCCTCTCTTTGTTCTCCCCAGGGGCCCTCGCCGGAGTCCCATGCCTCGTGCTCGTCGCCGGAGTGGACGGGTCTCGCCGGAGCTGCCGCCCTCTCGTCGAACCCGGCCTCCCCGTCGTCCTTGGGCGTCCTCCGCCCCAGATCCGGTTGCCCCGCCGCCGATCTACCCGTTTTCGGCGCCTCCCGCGCGCCCCCGGCCTTCGCAGCCCTCGCCGGAGTCCCTGTACCGCCGCGCCGCCGCCATGGCCATCCTCGGCTTCGAGCTCAGGAGGAGCATGACGGGGCTCTCGCTCACCTGTGCCTCGTGGGCCGGCCCATCTCTCCAGCTTCCCCGGCCCAGCTCCAGATCCGCGCCGCCCTTCCGGCCTGCCTCCTCTTCCTTCACGGGCCGCAGCCCAGGGGTGAGACACCCCCAGCGCCCCGCCTCTTTTTTTTCCTTCCTGCTGTTGGGCTAGTCCATTTCGGCCCGTGATGTTTTTTTTTCAGCGCCTGGGATTTTTCCTAATTATTCCAGAGATTGCCAGTTTTGCAGAATAGTCCCCCTAGTTCATGCATTTAATAACTCACTAACCGTGCATCGGATTAAAATGATTTATATATGAAACTTGCTCAGAATTTTGTGTAGATTAATAATATCCAACTTTCATCCATGTTTAAAATATTTAAAATGTTGTTTGCATTAATTTGCTCCTATGTCATGCTAAAATGGTTTAATTCATAACTAAATAACCGTAACTCGGAATTTAATAAACTTTATATGTAATTGGGGTGGAATTTTGTCTAGTTTAACATGGTGCACTCATCTTGCATGCTTAACAACTCTAAAATTATGTTTAGGGCAGAACAGTACCAAACCTAATTTATGCTCATGAGGAGTTTCCGGATTTGTTGTTCGTTGCTCCCGGCCTCATTTAAACTTGCCTAGATAGGTAGTTTTGTTGTGCTTCACCCTCTTGCCATGTTTAACAACATTTAATATTGTTGAGTACCTAACCGGGAGAGAACTAACTAATTGACGTGGTGTTTTGTCAATATGCATCCCGATGCATATTGAGCTCCACTTAATTTGTAGGATTGTTTGTGCACTTTGCCATGTCATGCTTCATTAAACCGGACATGCATCATACTTGTTTGTGCATCATGCCATGTCTTTGTGGTGGTTGTTTACTATGTCGTTTGCTTCTTTCCGGTGTTGCTTCTTCGGGTTGGTTCCGATAACGTCGCGTTTGTGAGGACCCGTTTGTCTACATCCGTTTGTCTTCTTCATGGACTCGTTCTTCTTCCTTGCGGGATTTCAGGCAAGATGACCATACCCTCAAAATCACTCCTATCTTTGCTTGCTTAGTTGCTCGCTCTTTTGCTATGCCTATGCTGCGATACCTACCACTTGCTTATCATGCCTCCTATATTGTTGAACCAAGCCTCTAACCCACCATGTCCTAGCAAACCGTTGATTGGCTATGTTACCGCTTTGCTCAGCCCCTCTTATAGCGTTGTTAGTTGCAGGCGAAGATTGAAGTTTTGTTCCTTGTTGGAACATGGAGATGTTGTTCCTGGTTGGAACATGTTTACTTGTTGGGATATCACTATATATCTTATTTAATTAATGCATCTATATACTTGGTAAAGGGTGGAAGGCTCGGCCTTATGCCTGGTGTTTTGTTCCACTCTTGCCGCCCTAGTTTCCGTCATATCGGTGTTATGTTCCCGGATTTTGCGTCCCTTACACGGTTGGGCTATAATGGGAACCCCTTGACAGTTCGCCTTAAGTAAAGCTCTTCCAGCAATGCCCAACATTAGTTTTACCATTCGCCACCTAGCCTTTTGTTTTCTCTTGGGAGTCGCGCTCCTGAGGGTCATCATTATTTTACCCCCCCGGGCCAGTGCTCCTCTGAGTGTTGGTCCAAACTAGAGTCCTGTGCAGCGCCCCCTCGGGGAAACTCGAGGTTTGGTTTTAGTTGTATGGAGCGCTCATCTGAGTGTGCCCTGAGAAAGAGATATGTGCAGCTCCTATCGGGATTTGTCGGCACATTCGGGCGGTGTTGCTGGTTTAGTTTTACCCTGTCGAAATGTCTTGTTGTATCGGGATACCGAGTCTGATCGGAACATCTCGGGAGGAGGTCTATTCCTTCGTTGACCGTGAGAGCTTGTCATGGGCTAAGTTGGGACACCCCTGCAGGGATTTGAACTTTCGAAAGCCGTGCCCGCGGTTATGGGCAGATGGGAATTTGTTAATGTCCGGTTGTAGATAACTTGAACCTTAACTTAATTAAAATGAATCAACCGCGTGTGTAACCGTGATGGTCTCTTTCCGGCGGAGTCCGGGAAGTGAACACGGTGTTGGAGTTATGTTTGACGTAGGTTGTTTAGGATCACTTCTTGATCATAGTTTCATCGACCGTGCTTTGCCTTCTCTTCTCGCTCTCATTTGCGTATGTTAGCCACCATAAATACTAGTCGCTTGCTGCAGCTCCACCTCATACCTTTACCTTACCCATAAGCTTAAATAGTCTTGATCACGAGGGTGCGAGATTGCTGAGTCCCCGTGGCTCACAGATACTTCCAAAACCAGTTTGCAGGTGCCGATGAGTCCTTGCCGATGACACAACCAAGCTCAAGGAGGAGCTCTTTGAAGATCTTTTCCTTTATATTGTTTCGTTCTAGTTGTTCAGTAGTGGAGCCCAGTTGGGGTCGATCGGGACCTTTTGTCGCATTTGGGGTTCTTCTTTTATTTTGGCTCCGTAGTCGGGCCTTGATTGTATTTGGATGATGTAATGTTTTATTCCTGTAATTGTGTGAAGTGGCGATTGTAAGCCAACTATGTATCTCTTTCCCTTATGTATTACATGGGTTGTGTGAAGATTACCTCTCTTGCGACATTACTTTCAATGCGGTTATGCCTCTAAGTCGTGCTTCGACACGTGGGAGATATAGCCGCATCGAGGGCGTTACATCATATGTCTTGTGTCACTGTTCCTTTGTTCTTTCTGCCCCGCAAATTGCCTCTGTCCCGCAAATCACTTCTAAATAGGTCCATACACTAAACTATAAACGGGCACGCTCTGAGCAATTCAAACCCGTACAGAAAGCAGCTAAAAGGGTTAAAATCTAACAAAAGGTGGACTAAGCTAACTACAGGAGGATGAAAAGGACCAAAACTGATGGCATCTAACCACAAGCCGAATTACAGAAAAAATACAGTTGCTGCTGCTGTGAATCAACTATACAAAGGCCCAAAATTACACTAATAATTACAGTGTAAAAACCATGGAAATGCACAGTAATTCCACTAAAAATGCCACTTGCAAATACAGAGCAAAAATCCACTAGAAGTACACTGTAAACCCACTAACATTTACAGTGTAAATTCCACTAACAATTACAGTGTAAATTTCACTGAAAATGCACAGTAATTACACTAAAAGTACACTGTAAATACCACTTAAAACACACAAAAGAATTACACTGCAATTCCACTGAGAAAGTGCTAAATTTACCCCAGAGAAGCGCCACCAGAGAGGGCGATTCCTCCATGATCTAGAGTTCTAGACACAAACATGGCTGGAGAAGCAAAAAAATAATAATCACAGGTAACACCCCCCTGGTCTCCTGTGCATTCATCACCTCCTGTCGTCTCTCTCCTGCCTGAACAAATCTGGAAGAAAGAACATACCTCTAGCTAGTGAATCATTACATAGGATAAGTTAAGCACAAAATCTACACAGATCGAAAATAAGAACATAATCACACAAAAGCATGAAACAGGAGAAACCCTAGGAACAACTAGGATATGGTCTCATGAACTAGTTGTCTATGATCACAGGAAAACTGAAAACTACATGCCCAGATCATAGATTTCTGGATTTGCAGAAATAAACACACTACAGGGATCAAAACATGCTCAGGAAGCTAGCAATTCCATTTTGGGAAAACTAGTTAAAAACATAAAAGGGGGAGGATTGCTCCAGTTGAGAGAAAATATGACTATTTTCACACCCTTTGGAAACTGAAAAACCAAACACTGTTAAGACACTTTAATCTACTTGTTTTAGACACTTTCTACCTGTTCTTAAATAGTTTTGATTGAAGGACTGAATTTAAGTAACTTTAGAAGTGTAAACTACTATGATCGGATGCTTGCTTACACTGAATATTGACATGCATTAACATGAGCACTAAAAATTGAAATTAACAGGAAAAAGGACAAACACAATCAGGCTAAAAACATTCACACTAGAAGGCACTCACACAAGTAGCAACAAACAAAAAGAATCTATAAAAATGATTACATATTTACAGTTCAGAACTAAAAGGAGAAATTTGTGACTGTTAGATCAAATTACTGGGACCTTCTCTGCAAAATTACTCTGCACTTATTTACAGTTCAAAACTGAATACTTGTTTGCATTAATAGATAATTTACTCAAAATATTGAGTGCAGGTGCCTACAATCAAACCAAATGCAATGAAATCCAGCATCAAAGGACATGCGATGTACCTCAATGAAGATGAAGTTGATTTCCTTAACATATGGCTTTCTAGTAGCAGAAAACAATCCTGAAAACAAAAAAAGTTATCAAAAACATGCTTTCTTTAACTAGAGTCTTGACAAATAACAGAGTGGATCATACTCTTTTACTGAGCTACTTCAGGTGGTTCATACCGCTTTTAAACGGACCCGCACCAAGATGTTATTGGATCCACACCCCAACTCTTTTCAACCCACACAGGCAAAGCAGCGAGAAAGGAGAAAAAGAACCCAGGCAATACTTTCCCATCTCTAATCTACTAACCACACACAATTAAAATGAAAATGACAAAAACCACTAAAATTACACTATAAAATCAACTAAAATTACACTAAGATTTACACTTTAAATACCGCTGTAAATCTAGTTTGAATCCACTGTAAAATCTACTACACTAAGAAAAACACTGAAAATACGGTAGGAATTACAGTATAAATCCAGTAGGAATTACAGTATAAATCTACCTAGAATTACACTGTAATTCTACCTAGATTTACAATGTAAAATCGACCTGGAATTACATTGTGAATATAGTAGGAATTACAGTGTAAATCTAGTAGGAATTACAGTGTAAATACCTAGATTTACACTGTAAAATCGACCTAGAATTATAATGTAAATATAGTAGGAATTACAGTGTAAATCCACTTAGAATTTCACTGTAAATCTACCTAGAATTACACTGTAAGAATTGCAGTTTTGAACAAGCCAACAAAAATGAACACTAACCAACAGTAAGGAAGTGCTAAAATTACTGTGTAAACTACTTTGTAAATTAGTGTGTGAACCCGCTAAAATTACTATGTAAGACCAATTAACATACAGTGTAATTCCACTGGGCATTACAGAGCAAAATCAACAAATAATTACACTACAACCCATCAGGGACTACAGTCAAAAAACTGGAACAGGACATGACCAGAAATAAATCCACTTCATCATAGCAGCACATGCCCTGAGCGGGTAACACCCCATCTTTATCAGAGCCAGACTAGAAAAAAAGCAGCTAAAAAGCATAGCCTAAGACTTTCTCGAAATCATGATCATCCATTTGACGTTCCTGCAGTTAACAGATGAAACAAATGAATGAACTAGAAAACCAGAACAAATAAGCTACCAAACAAGAAATAAAAGAAAAAAAAAGAAATAAAAAATCAAATTAGAAATATAACCTCCGAATCTTGAAAAGGATCATCCTCAGGAAAATCATTGGGGACAAAAGGTTCCCAATCTGAATCATCACAATCTTGAACACAAGCAGCATAAGTGCCCTTACCAAAAGCCTTCATGAGTCTCCCCATACTTTAATCTATAACCTAAATATGTACAAACACAAAGAAAAGGACAAAATGTCTGAGATGAAATGGCAAAAGGGATAAAACATAACAAAAATATAATGAAGAAATGCATTGATAGTATTTACAGTCTACATCTATTTTATTTCACTACATAACCCACTAAGAATTACAGTGAAGAAATCCCATGCGAATTACAGTGGAAACCAACTGAGAATTACATTGTAAATACACTGTAATCACCCACTAAGAAAATACACTGGAATTCCGATGAAGATTACAGTGTACATCCGAATATAATTATAGTCTAAATCCTCAAGAAAATACACTGGAATCAGATGCATCACAAGAACATACAAACTAGCGGTGCATCACAAGAACAGTCACAATTCCTCTGCTACTCAATTAAAGTGTAAATTACACTGAATTTACACAGTAAAACCAGCTATGAATTACACTGTAAATTTGCTGACAAATACACTGTAAATCCAAAATGCAATTCCACTATAAAAATTCAAGTGAATTACACTGTAATTCCACTAGCGAATACAGTGCAAATCCATGGCAATTACACTGTAAATCAGCTATCAAATTACACTGTACATCACTGACAAATACACTGTAATTCCACTAACAAATACAGTGCAACCCCACTGACAAAAATACACTGCAACTAGGACATATACACTATTATTCCACTAGCAAATACAGTGCAAATACACTGAAATTACAGTGTGAAATAACCGGGGATTACACTACAAATTGCTTTGGATTTACACTACAAATATACTACCTATCCACAAGAAAATTACACTGGAAATCCAGTACGGATTATAGTGAAAATCAATGAAAATCCAGTATGAATTACACTGAAAATCACTCTAAAAAACAATAGGGATTGCACTGTAAATCCAAAATAGAAATTACAGAGTAAACCACATACCCACTAAACGATACCAGTGAAGAGAAATGGTCTAGGGATTAAAGGCCAGGGAACAGAATACATCCGTTCGAATTGACTGAATACATCAGAGTACTACAACTAAGCAAGCCAGCCTCACATGAACAACTCGGACTCCAACATCCAATCAATTATAGATCAGCACATCGAACTGACACACATCCCAGCTACGGCAGCTACCGCGCTTAGCAGAACAATCAAACGCATCCCAGAAACGGTGCAACCTAAACAAATCTACACGGAAAAAAGCTGCGGGGGGTGGATACAATCATCAAATCTGACAGACAAAACCAACTCCCTACCTAACAGATGACAAGAACAACAAAAA